>NC_088418.1:60067248-60332248 GCF_034236695.1 Oncorhynchus nerka
GAGCATCATGAAGAACAAGGAACACACCAGGCAGGTCCGAGATACTGTTGTGAAGAAGTTTAAAGCCGGATTTGGATACAAAAAGATTTCCCAAGCTTTAAACATCCCAAGGAGCACTGTGCAAGCGATAATATTGAAATGGAAGGAGTATCAGACCACTGCAAATCTACCAAGACCTGGCCGTCCCTCTAAACTTTCAGCTCATACAAGGAGAAGACTGATCAGAGATGCAGCCAAGAGGCCCATGATCACTCTGGATGAACTGCAGAGATCTACAGCTGAAGTGGGAGACTCTGTCCATAGGACAACAATCAGTCGTATATTGCACAAATCTGGCCTTTATGGAAGAGTGGCAAGAAGAAAGCCATTTCTTAAAGATATCCATAAAAAGTGTTGTTTAAAGTTTGCCACAAGCCACCTGGGAGACACAGGTGGAAGAAGGTGCTCTGGTCAGATGAAACCAAAATTGAACTTTTTGGCAACAATGCAAAACGTTATGTTTGGCGTAAAAGCAACACAGCTCATCACCCTGAACACACCATCCCCACTGTCAAACATGGTGGTGGCAGCATCATGGTTTGGGCCTGCTTTTCTTCAGCAGGGACAGGGAAGATGGTTCAAATTGATGGGAAGATGGATGGAGCCAAATACAGGACCATTCTGGAAGAAAACCTGATGGAGTCTGCAAAAGACCTGAGACTGGGACAGAGATTTGTCTTCCAACAAGACAATGATCCAAAACATAAAGCAAAATCTACAATGGAATGGTTAAAAAATAAACATATCCAGGTGTTAGAATGGCCAAGTCAAAGTCCAGACCTGAATCCAATCGAGAATCTGTGGAAAGAACTGAAAACTGCTGTTCACAAATGCTCTCCATCCAACCTCACTGAGCTCGAGCTGTTTTGCAAGGAGGAATGGGAAAAAATGTCAGTCTCTCGATGTGCAAAACTGATAGAGACATACCCCAAGCGACTTACAGCTGTAATCGCAGCAAAAGGTGGCGCTACAAAGTATTAATTTAAGGGGGCCGAATGCAAGGCACTGTGGCTAGTTGATCTGTAGCTAGGTGATGTGCAGCTAGTTGATGTGAAGCTAGTTGATCTGTAGCTAGGTGATGTGTAGCTAATTGATGTATAGCTAGTTGATCTGTAGCTAGGTGATGTGCAGCTAGTTGATGTGAAGCTAGTTGATCTGTAGCTAGGTGATGTGCAGCTAGTTGATGTGAAGCTAGTTGATCTGTAGCTAGGTGATGTGTAGCTAATTGATGTATAGCTAGTTGATCTGTAGCTAGGTGATGTGCAGCTAGTTGATGTGAAGCTAGTTGATCTGTAGCTAGGTGATGTGTAGCTAATTGATGTATAGCTAGTTGATCTGTAGCTAGGTGATGTGCAGCTAGTTGATGTGAAGCTAGTTGATCTGTAGCTAGGTGATGTGTAGCTAATTGATGTATAGTAAGTTGATCTGTAGCTAGGTGATGTGTAGCTAATTGATGTATAGCAAGTTGATCTGTAGCTAGGTGATGTGCAGCTAGTTGATGTGTAGCTAGTTGACGTAAAGCTAGTTCATGTAAAGCTAGCTGACATATAGCTAGTTCATGTACAGCTAGTTGACGTAGTTGATGTATAGCTACTTGATGTGTAGCTAGTTGATGTGTAGCTAGTTCATGTATTGCTAGTTGACGTATAGCTAGTTGATGTGTAGCTAGTTGAGGTGTAGCTAGTTGATGTGTAGCTAGTTGATGTATAGCTAATTGATCTGTAGCTAGACGATGTGTAGCTAGTTGACAGAAAGCTAGTTGATGTAGAGCTAGTTGATGTGTAGCTAGTTGATGTAAAGCTAGTTGATGTATAGCAAGTTGACGTATAGCTAGTTGATGTGTAGCTAGTTGATATATAGCTAGTTCACGTATAGCTAGTTGACATATAGCTAGTTGATTTGTAGCTAGTTGATGTATAGCTAATTGATCTGTAGCTAGACGATGTATAGCTAGTTGACGTATAGCTAGTTGACATATAGCCAGTTGATGTATAGCAAGTTGACGTAAAGCTACGTGATGTATAGCAAGTTTACGTACAGCTAGTTGATGTATAGCAAGTTGACATGTAGCTATTTGATGTGAAGCTAGTGTATGTGTAGCTAGTTGACGTGTAGCTAGTTTTGGTATAGCTAGTTCCCGTATAGCTAGTTGAAATATGGCTAGTTGATTTGAAGCTAGTTGATGTATATCAAGTTGATATATAGCTCGTTGATGTTTAGCTAGTTGATGTGTAGCTAGTTGATGTATAGCTAGTTGATGTATAGCTAGTTGACGTATAATTAGTTGACATGTAGCTAGATGACATATAGCTAGTTGACGTATAGCTAGTTCATGTATAGCTAGTTGACGTGTTGCTAGTTGACGTGTAGCTAGTTGACGTATAGCTAGTTGAGGTATAGCTAGTTCCCGTATAGCTAGTTGACGTATAGCTAGTTTATGTGTAGCTAGTTGATGTATATCAGATTGATATATAGCTAGTTGATGTGTAGCTCGTTGATGTTTAGCTAGTTGATGTATAGCTAGTTGACGTATAATTAGTTGACATGTAGCTAGATGACATATAGCTAGTTGACGTATAGCTAGTTCATGTATAGCTAGTTGACGTGTTGCTAGTTGACGTGTAGCTAGTTGACGTATAGCTAGTTGAGGTATAGCTAGTTCCCGTATAGCTAGTTGACGTATAGCTAGTTTATGTGTAGCTAGTTGATGTATATCAGATTGATATATAGCTAGTTGATGTGTAGCTCGTTGACGTTTAGCTAGTTGACGTTTAGCTAGTTGACGTATAGCTAGTTGACGTTCAGCTATTTGATGTGTAGCTAGTTGATGAATAGCTAGTTGATGTATAGCTAAGTGATGTGCAGCTAGATGATGTCTAGCCAGTTGATGTCTAGCTAGTTGATGTATAGCTAGTGTACGTATAGCTAGTTGATGTATAGCTAGTTGACGTGTAGCTAGTTGATTTGTAATTAGTTGATGTATATCAAGTTGACATATAGCTAGTTGATGTGTAGCTAGTTGACGTGTATCTAGTTGACGTATATCTAGTTGACGTATAGCTAGTAAAAGTGTAGCTAGTTGATGTATAGATAGTTGATGTGTAGCTAGTTGACGTGTAGCTAGTTGATGTGTAGCTAGTTGATGTATAGCTAGTGTATTCGTAGCTAGTTGAACAATTGCTTAGCATACATGGGAACTCCTTCAAGACTGTTGGAAAGGCATTCCAGGTGAAGCTGGTTGAGAGAATACCAAGAGTGTGCAAAGCTGTCATCAAGGCAAAGGATGGCTACTTTTGAAGAATCTAAAATCTAAAATATATTTTGATTTGTTTAACTACATGATTCCATGTTATATCGTAGTTGTGATGTCTTCACTATCATTTCAACAATGTAGAGAAAAATAGTAAAAATAAAGAAAAACCCTGGAATATGTGTCCAAACTTTTGACTGGTACTGTATATATTTTCGGTGCCCCCCTGCAGTACCGCGGAACCCCAGATGAACACCCCTCATGTAATTCCTTGTGCAATGATAGGGGTAAAAATCTATGGAACATGCCTTTAATATTCAAAGTCACTAATTCCTCTAGTCTAGTCTTAGACAAGGCCATGTCACCACAGCTCTCAATGCTAAGTAAGGTTTACCTAAGCTACATTTGAGGATGTGACGTCTTCGCTGAGTTCTTAAAGGGACAGGCTTTTTTTACCAGACCTAAGCTTCATTTGAGGATGACTTTTCATTACCAGCGGGCCAGTCAACTCCATACAAACATCATGTTAACATGTTAGCATGGAAGAGACACAGAGACAAAAACAAGGTCAGGAGCTCTTTAACACGGGCCCGGAGAGGACACAAAGAGTGGTCGTTGGTGATGATGTAAGAGGTTGTGCAAGAGGATGGGGAAAGAGGTCATTAAGCCGTGGCAGAGTGTACAGGTCGGGGTGTGGGAACCAAATCGCTGTTAGCATCAATGTTCGCTTAAGCATCACCAACTGGGGTACGATGGAGAGTGGAGAGTCAATCTCTCTCTTTTTTTATAGTTTATCTTTTTATCGCACGCTGTCCAACTACAGTATATCTGTCCTTGGTTGTGACAGATTCAGTTAAAGTGTGTATGTGTGACAGACGTGCTCTGAGAGACTCTCTAATTGAGCGCTCGTGAGGATTAGACACACAGGTGTTGTATTGATCGCTCCACACTCACACATTATCACTTTAATGCTTGTCACTCAAAGCTGCATACATTTTTTTATTGACAAGAAAATCTCCTCAATAACTTACACAATGTTATACAATGAAGTGCAATACAACACTGTAGAAAAAGCTGGTTAAAAAGCATTCATTTGATGAAGGTCTACATTTTCCTCAATCCATTGTCCCCATGGAAGGTCACTTCTCACGTAGCATTAAATGGAACATATGTGGACGTTCCTTTGTGAAAGTGTGTATGTGTGTGTGTTCAGCTGGTTGTCGGTAGCCTGACCTCATGAAGCCCAACTGTTCGGGTCCATCCATCCCTCTATCCACCCACACCCCCCACTCTCCATCCATCCCTCTATCTACCCACACCTCCCAGTCTCCATCCATCCCTCTATCCACCCACACCTCCCGCTCTCCATCCAACCCTCTATCCACCCACACCTCCCGCTCTCCATCCATCCCTCTATCCACCCACACCTCCCGGTCTATCCATCCATCCATCCCTCTATCCACCCACACCTCCCGCTCTCCATCCATCCCTCTATCTACCCACACCTCCCGCTCTCCATCCATCCCTCTATCCACCCACACCTCCCAGTCCATCCATCCCGCTATCCACCCACACCTACCGCTCTCCATCCATCCCTCTATCTACCCACACCTCCACTCTCCATCATCCCTCTATCCACCCACACCTACCACTCTCCATCCATCCCTCTATCCACCTACACCTCCCAGTCCATCCATCCCTCTATCCACCCACACCTACCGCTCTCCATCCATTCCTCTATCTACCCACACCTACCACTCTCATTTACATTTACATTTAAGTCATTTACTCTCCATCCATCCCTCTATCTACCCACACCTCCCGCTCTCCATCCATCCCTCTATCCACCCACACCTACTGCTCTCCATCCATCCCTCTATCTACCCACACCTCCCGCTCTCCATCCATCCCTCTATCCACCTACACCTCCCAGTCCATCCATCCCTCTATCCACCCACACCTCCCACTCTCCATTCATCCCTCTATCCACCCACACCTCCCGCTCTCCATCCATCCCTCTATCCACCTACACCTCCCGGTCCATCCATCCCTCTATCTACCCACACCTCCCAGTCTCCATCCCTCCATCTACCCACACCTCCCGCTCTCCATCCATCCCTCTATCCACCCACACCTCCCGCTCTCCATCCATCCCTCTATCCATCCACACCTCCCGCTCTCCATCCATCCCTCTATCCACCCACACCTCCCGGTCCATCCATCCCTCTATCTACCCACACCTCCCGCTCTCCATCCATCCCTCTATCCACCCACACCTCCCAGTCCATCCATCCCGCTATCCACCCACACCTCCCACTCTCCATCCATCCCTCCATCTACCCACACCTCCCGCTCTCCATCCATCCCTCCATCTACCCACACCTCCCGCTCTCCATCCATTCCTCTATCTACCCACTTCTCCCGCTCTCCATCACCCCTCTATCTACCCACACCTCCCACTCTCCATCCATCCCTCTATCTACCCACACCTCCCGCTCTCCATCCATCCCTCTATCCACCCACACCTCCCTGTCCATCCATCCCGCTATCCACCCACACCTACCGCTCTCCATCCATCCCTCTATCTACCCACACCTACCACTCTCCATCCATCCCTCTATCCACCCACACCTACCGCTCTCCATCCATTCCTCTATCTACCCACACCTACCACTCTCATTTACATTTACATTTAAGTCATTTACTCTCCATCCATCCCTCTATCTACCCACACCTCCCGCTCTCCATCCATCCCTCTATCCACCCACACCTACCGCTCTCCATCCATCCCTCTATCTACCCACACCTACCACTCTCCATCCATCCCTCTATCTACCCACACCTACCACTCTCCATCCATCCCTCTATCTACCCACACCTACCACTCTCCATCCATTCCTCTATCCACCTACACATCCCGCTCTCCATCCATCCCTCTATCCACCTACACCTCCCGCTCTCCATCCATTCCTCCATCCCTATACCTCCCTCTCTCCATCCATCTCTCCACCTCCCTCTCTCCATCCCTACACTCTTCTCTGTCCATACAATATTTGATCATGATATGTTAATAAATATATGCTGTGTTAATTTTGGCATGTTTACCTGCCTACATACTGTAGATCGCAAGCCTATAATAAGTAAATTGGGCTAACTGGCTAGCTACTAGTATAGTTAGCTAGCCAGATAGCCACGAAGAATTGTTAGCTAGCTAACCATGAAGAATTGACATCAATCTTACATAACATTAGTTTTGGGTCATTTTAACCTGTTAAACTGTCTGGTTAGCTACATTATTTCAATTCACATACAGTTAGCTGATAGTAATGAAGTAGAATGTTTGCTTTGTGTATATCTTGTTTCATCTCTATTGTTGCCATTGTCCTGGCTGGAAGAAGGTTCAGTGAACGGGGAGATGCAGCGTGAGGTAATACAGTAGAGGGTGGAGCAGCGTAAGGTAATACAGTAGAGGGAGATGCAGCGTGAGGTAATACAGTAGAGGGTGGAGCAGCATGAGGTAATACAGAAGGGGGAGGAGCAGCGTAAGGTAATACAGTAGAGGGAGATGCAGCGTGAGGTAATACATTAGAGGGTGGAGCAGCGTAAGGTAATACAGTAGGGGGAGGAGCAGCGTAAGGTAATATAGTAGGGGGAGGAGCAGCATGAGGTAATACTGTAGGGGGAGGAGCAGCGTGAGGTAATACAGTAGAGGGAGATGCAGCGTGAGGTAATACATTAGAGGGGAGATGCAGCGTGAGGTAATACAGTAGGGGGAGGAGCAGTGTAAGGTAATACAGTAGGGGGAGATGCAGCGTGAGGTAATACAGTAGAGGGGAGATGCAGCGTGAGGTAATACAGTAGGGGGAGGAGCAGCGTAAGGTAATACAGTAGGGGGAGGAGCAGCGTAAGGTAATATAGTAGGGGGAGGAGCAGCGTGAGGTAATACAGTAGAGGGAGATGCAGCGTGAGGTAATACATTAGAGGGGAGACGCAGCGTGAGGTAATACAGTAGAGGGAGATGCAGCGTGAGGTAATACAATAGGAGGAGGAGCAGTGTGAGGTAATACAGTAGAGGGAGATGCAGCGTGAGGTAATACAGTAGGAGGAGGAGCAGCATGAGGTAATACAGTATGGGGAGGAGCAGCGTAAGGTAATATAGTAGGGGGAGGAGCAGCATGAGGTAATACAGTAGGGGGAGGAGCAGCGTGAGGTAATACAGTAGAGGGAGATGCAGCGTGAGGTAATACATTAGAGGGGAGATGCAGCGTGAGGTAATACAGTAGAGGGAGATGCAGCGTGAGGTAATACAGTAGGAGGAGGAGCAGCGTGAGGTAATACAGTAGGGGAGGTGCAGCGTGAGGTAATACAGTAGGGGGAGGTGTAGCGTAAGGTAATATAGTAGAGGGGAGGTGCAGCGTGAGGTAATACAGTAGGGGGAGGAGCAGCGTGAGGTAATACAGTAGAGGGGAGATGCAGCGTGAGGTAATACAGTAGGAGGAGGAGCAGCGTGAGGTAATACAGTAGGGGGAGGTGCAGCGTGAGGTAATACAGTAGGGGGAGGTGCAGCGTGAGGTAATACAGTAGGGGGAGGAGCAGCGTGAGGTAATACAGTAGGGGAGGTGCAGCGTGAGGTAATACAGTAGGGGGAGGAGCAGCGTGAGGTAATACAGTAGGGGGAGGTGCAGCGTGAGGTAATACAGTAGGGGGAGGAGCAGCGTGAGGTAATACATTAGAGGGGAGATGCAGCGTGAGGTAATACAGTAGGGGGAGGAGCAGCGTGAGGTAATACAGTAGAGGGAGATGCAGCGTGAGGTAATACAATAGGAGGAGGAGCAGTGTGAGGTAATACAGTAGGGGGAGGTGCAGCGTGAGGTAATACAGTAGGGGGAGGAGCAGCGTGAGGTAATACAGTAGGGGGAGATGCAGCGTGAGGTAATACAGTAGAGGGGAAATGCAGCGTGAGTGGAGGGAGAGTAGGGAGATGCAGCGTGAGGTAATACAGTAGGAGGAAGAGCAGCGTGAGGTAATACAGTAGTGGGAGGTGCAGCGTGAGGTAATACAGTAGGGAGAGGAGCAGCGTGAGGTAATACTGTAGGGGAGGAGCAGAAAGAGGTAATACAGTAGGGGAGGAGCAGTAGTGAGGTAATACAGTAGGGGAGGAGCAGCGTGAGGTAATACAGTAGGGAGGATGCAGCGTGAGGTAATACAGTAGGGGGAGATGCAGCGTGAGGTAATACAGTAGAGGAGGAGCAGCGTGAGGTAATACAGTAGGGGAGATGCAGCAGTGAGGTAATACAGTAGGAGGAGGAGCAGTGTGAGGTAATACAGTAGGGGAGATGCAGCGTGAGGTAATACAGTAGGAGGAGGAGCAGCATGAGGTAATACGTGAGTATGGGGAGGAGCAGCGTGAGGTAATACAGTAGGGGGAGGAGCAGCGTGAGGTAATACAGTAGGGGGAGGAGCAGCGTGAGGTAATACAGTAGGGGGAGATGCAGCGTGAGGTAATACAGTAGAGGGGAGATGCAGCGTGAGGTAATACAGTAGGAGGAGGAGCAGCGTGAGGTAATACAGTAGTGGGAGGTGCAGCGTGAGGTAATACAGTAGGGAGAGGAGCAGCGTGAGGTAATACAGTAGGAGGAGGAGCAGCATGAGGTAATACAGTAGGGGGAGGTGCAGCGTGAGGTAATACAGTAGGGGGAGGTGCAGCGTGAGGTAATACTGTAGGAGGAGGAGCAGAAAGAGGTAATACAGTAGGGGGAGGAGCAGCGTGAGGTAATACAGTAGGGGGAGGAGCAGCGTGAGGTAATACAGTAGGGGAGGAGCAGCGTGAGGTAATACAGTAGAGGAGATGCAGCGTGAGGTAATACAGTAGGGGAGATGCAGCGTGAGGTAATACAGTAGGGGAGGAGCAGCGTGAGGTAATACAGTAGGGGGAGGAGCAGCGTGAGGTAATACAGTAGGAGGAGGAGCAGCGTGAGGTAATACAGTAGGGGAGGAGCAGCGTGAGGTAATACAGTAGGGGAGGAGCAGCGTGAGGTAATACAGTAGGGGAGGAGCAGCGTGAGGTAATACAGTAGGGGAGGAGCAGCGTGAGGTAATACAGTAGGGGGAGGAGCAGCGTGAGGTAATACAGTAGGGAGAGGTGCAGCGTGAGGTAATACAGTAGGGGGAGGTGCAGCGTGAGGTAATACAGTAGGGGGAGATGCAGCGTGAGGTAATACAGTAGGAGGAGGAGCAGCGTGAGGTAATACAGTAGGGGGAGGAGCAGCGTGAGGTAATACAGTAGGGGAGGTGCAGCGTGAGGTAATACAGTAGGGGAGGTGCAGCGTGAGGTAATACAGTAGGGGGAGGAGCAGCGTGAGGTAATACAGTAGGGGAGGTGCAGCGTGAGGTAATACAGTAGGGGAGGTGCAGCGTGAGGTAATATAGTAGGGGAGGTGCAGCGTGAGGTAATACAGTAGGGGGAGGTGCAGCGTGAGGTAATACAGTAGGGGAGGTGCAGCGTGAGGTAATACAGTAGGGAGGAGCAGCGTGAGGTAATACAGTAGGGGAGGAGCAGCGTGAGGTAATACAGTAGGGGAGGAGCAGCGTGAGGTAATACAGTAGGGGAGGAGCAGCGTGAGGTAATACAGTAGGGGAGGAGCAGCGTGAGGTAATACAGTAGGAGGAGGAGCAGCGTGAGGTAATACAGTAGAGGGGAGATGCAGCGTGAGGTAATACAGTAGGAGGAGGAGCAGTGTGAGGTAATACAGTAGGGGGAGGTGCAGCGTGAGGTAATACAGTAGGGGAGGAGCAGCGTGAGGTAATACAGTAGGGGAGGTGCAGCGTGAGGTAATACAGTAGGGGAGGTGCAGCGTGAGGTAATACAGTAGGGGAGGTGCAGCGTGAGGTAATACAGTAGGGGAGGTGCAGCGTGAGGTAATACAGTAGGGGGAGGAACAGCAGCGAGGTAATGCAGTAGGGAGAGCAGCGTGAGGTAATACAGTAGGGAGGTGCAGCGTGAGGTAATACAGTAGGGGAGGAGCAGCGTGAGGTAATACAGTAGGGGGAGGTGCAGCGTGAGGTAATACAGTAGGGGAGGTGCAGCGTGAGGTAATACAGTAGGGGAGGTGCAGCGTGAGGTAATACAGTAGGGGGAGGAGCAGCGTGAGGTAATACAGTAGGGGGAGGTGCAGCGTGAGGTAATACAGTAGGGGGAGGTGCAGCGTGAGGTAATACAGTAGGGGAGGAGCAGCGTGAGGTAATACAGTAGGGGAGGTGCAGCGTGAGGTAATACAGTAGGGGAGGAGCAGCGTGAGTAATACAGTAGGGGGAGGAGCAGCGTGAGGTAATACAGTAGGGGAGGTGCAGCGTGAGGTAATACAGTAGGGGAGGAGCAGCGTGAGGTAATACAGGGGAGGAGCAGCGTGAGGTAATATAGTAGGGGAGGTGCAGCGTGAGGTAATACAGTAGGGGAGGAGCAGCGTGAGGTAATACAGTAGGGGAGGAGCAGCGTGAGGTAATACAGTAGTGGGAGGTGCAGCGTGAGGTAATACAGTAGGGGAGGAGCAGCGTGAGGTAATACAGTAGGGAGAGGAGCAGCGTGAGGTAATACAGTAGGGAGGTGCAGCGTGAGGTAATACAGTAGGGGGAGGTGCAGCGTGAGGTAATACAGTAGGGGAGGAGCAGCGTGAGGTAATACAGTAGGGGAGGTGCAGCGTGAGGTAATACAGTAGTGGGAGGAGCAGCGTGAGGTAATACAGTAGGGGAGGTGCAGCGTGAGGTAATACAGTAGGGAGGTGCAGCGTGAGGTAATACAGTAGGGGAGGTGCAGCGTGAGGTAATACAGTAGGGGAGGTGCAGCGTGAGGTAATACAGTAGGGGAGGAGCAGCGTGAGGTAATACAGTAGGCGGAGGTGCAGCGTGAGGTAATACAGTAGGGGGAGGAGCAGCGTGAGGTAATACAGTAGGGGGAGATGCAGCGTGAGGTAATACAGTAGGGGGAGGAGCAGTGTGAGGTAATACAGTAGGGGAGGTGCAGCGTGAGGTAATACAGTAGGGGAGGAGCAGCGTGAGGTAATACAGTAGGGGAGGTGCAGCGTGAGGTAATACAGTAGCAGCGTGAGGTAATACAGTAGGAGGAGGAGCAGCGTGAGGTAATACAGTAGTGGGAGGTGCAGCGTGAGGTAATACAGTAGGGGGAGGAGCAGCGTGAGGTAATACAGTAGGAGGAGGAGCAGCATGAGGTAATACAGTAGGGGGAGGTGCAGCGTGAGGTAATACAGTAGGGGAGGTGCAGCGTGAGGTAATACAGTAGGAGGAGGAGCAGCGTGAGGTAATACAGTAGGGGAGGTGCAGCGTGAGGTAATACAGTAGGGGAGGAGCAGCGTGAGGTAATGCAGTAGGGGAGGAGCAGCGTGAGGTAATGCAGTAGAGGGAGGAGCAGCGTGAGGTAATACAGTAGGGGAGATGCAGCGTGAGGTAATACAGTAGGAGGAGGAGCAGCGTGAGGTAATACAGTAGGGGGAGATGCAGCGTGAGGTAATACAGTAGGAGGAGGAGCAGCGTGAGGTAATACAGTAGGGGAGGAGCAGCGTGAGGTAATGAGTAGGGAGGTGCAGCGTGAGGTAATACAGTAGGGAGGAGCAGCGTGAGGTAATACAGTAGGGGAGGAGCAGCGTGAGGTAATACAGTAGGGGAGGTAGCGTGATAATACAGTAGGGGAGGAGCAGCGTGAGGTAATACAGTAGGGGAGGAGCAGCGTGAGGTAATACAGTAGGGGAGATGCAGCGTGAGGTAATACAGTAGGAGGAGGAGCAGCGTGAGGTAATACAGTAGGAGGAGGTGCAGCGTGAGGTAATACAGTAGGGGAGGTGCAGCGTGAGGTAATACAGTAGGGGAGGAGCAGCGTGAGGTAATACAGTAGGGGGAGGTGCAGCGTGAGGTAATACAGTAGGGGGAGGTGCAGCGTGAGGTAATACAGTAGGGGAGGAGCAGCGTGAGGTAATACAGTAGGGGAGGTGCAGCGTGAGGTAATACAGTAGGGGAGGAGCAGCGTGAGGTAATACAGTAGGGGAGGGTAGGGAGGTAGATGCAGCGTGAGGTAATACAGTAGGAGGAGGAGGCGTGAGGTAATAGGCGTGAGGTAATACAGTAGGGGAGGAGCAGCGTGAGGTAATACAGTAGGGGAGATGCAGCGTGAGGTAATACAGTAGGGGGAGGTGCAGCGTGAGGTAATACAGTAGGAGGAGGAGCAGCGTGAGGTAATACAGTAGTGGGAGGTGCAGCGTGAGGTAATACAGTAGGGGAGGAGCAGCGTGAGGTAATACAGTAGGAGGAGGAGCAGCGTGAGGTAATACAGTAGGGGGGTGCAGCGTGAGGTAATACAGTAGGGAGAGGAGCAGTGAGGTAGCAGTAGGAGGAGGAGGAGGTACAGTAGGGGAGGTGCAGCGTGAGGTAATACTGTAGGGGAGGTGGAGCAGCGTGAGGTAATACAGTAGGGGAGGAGCAGCGTGAGGTAATACAGTAGGGGAGGAGCAGCGTGAGGTAATGCAGTAGGGGAGGAGCAGCGTGAGGTAATACAGTAGGGGGAGGTGCAGCGTGAGGTAATACAGTAGGGGAGATGCAGCGTGAGGTAATACAGTAGGAGGAGGAGCAGCGTGAGGTAATACAGTAGGGGAGATGCAGCGTGAGGTAATACAGTAGGAGGAGGAGCAGTGTGAGGTAATACAGTAGGGGAGGTGCAGCGTGAGGTAATACAGTAGGGGAGGTGCAGCGTGAGGTAATACAGTAGGGGAGGAGCAGCGTGAGGTAATACAGTAGGGAGGAGCAGCGTGAGGTAATACAGTAGGGGAGGAGCAGCGTGAGGTAATAAGGGGAATGCAGCGTGAGGATGTAATAGTAGGGGAGGAGCAGCGTGAGGTAATACAGTAGGGGAGGAGCAGCGTGAGGTAATACAGTAGGGGAGGTGCAGCGTGAGGTAATACAGTAGGGGAGGAGCAGCGTGAGGTAATATACAGTAGGGGAGGAGCAGCGTGAGGTAATACAGTAGGGGAGGAGGTGCAGCGTGAGGTAATACAGTAGGGGAGGTGCAGCGTGAGGTAATACAGTAGGCGGAGGTGCAGCGTGAGGTAATACAGTAGGGGGAGGAGCAGCGTGAGGTAATACAGTAGGGGGAGGAGCAGCGTGAGGTAATACAGTAGAGGGGAGGTGCAGCGTGAGGTAATACAGTAGGGGGAGGTGCAGCGTGAGGTAATACAGTAGGGGAGGAGCAGTGTGAGGTAATACAGTAGGGGGAGGTGCAGCGTGAGGTAATACAGTAGGGGGAGGAGCAGCATGAGGTAATACAGTAGAGGGGAGGTGCAGCCTGAGGTAATACAATAGGAGGAGGAGCAGCGTGAGGTAATACAGTAGGGGGAGGTGCAGCGTGAGGTAATACAGTAGGGGGAGGAGCAGCGTGAGGTAATACAGTAGAGGGAGATGCAGCGTGAGGTAATACAATAGGAGGAGGAGCAGTGTGAGGTAATACAGTAGGGGGAGGTGCAGCGTGAGGTAATACAGTAGGGGGAGGAGCAGCGTGAGGTAATACAGTAGGGGGAGATGCAGCGTGAGGTAATACAGTAGAGGGGAAATGCAGCGTGAGGTAATACAGTAGGAGGAGGAGCAGCGTGAGGTAATACAGTAGTGGGAGGTGCAGCGTGAGGTAATACAGTAGGGAGGAGCAGCGTGAGGTAATACAGTAGGAGGAGGAGCAGCATGAGGTAATACAGTAGGGGGAGGTGCAGCGTGAGGTAATACAGTAGGGGGAGGTGCAGCGTGAGGTAATACTGTAGGAGGAGGAGCAGAAAGAGGTAATACAGTAGGGGGAGGAGCAGCGTGAGGTAAGACAGTAGGGGGAGGAGCAGCGTGAGGTAATGCAGTAGAGGGGAGGAGCAGCGTGAGGTAATGCAGTAGAGGGGAGGAGCAGAGTGAGGTAATACAGTAGGGGGAGATGCAGCGTGAGGTAATACAGTAGGAGGAGGAGCAGCGTGAGGTAATACAGTAGGGAGATGCAGCGTGAGGTAATACAGTAGGGGAGATGCAGCGTGAGGTAATACAGTAGGGGAGGAGCAGTGTGAGGTAATACAGTAGGGGGAGGTGCAGCGTGAGGTAATACAGTAGGGGGAGGTGCAGCGTGAGGTAATACAGTAGGGGGAGGAGCAGCGTGAGGTAATACAGCAGCGTAGAGAGATGCAGCGTGAGGTAATACAGTAGGGAGGATGCAGCGTGAGGTAATACAGTAGGGGAGGAGCAGCGTGAGGTAATACAGTAGGGGAGGAGCAGCGTGAGGTAATACAGTAGGGGAGGAGCAGCGTGAGGTAATACAGTAGGAGGAGGAGCAGTGTGAGGTAATACAGTAGGGGAGGTGCAGCGTGAGGTAATATAGTAGGGGAGGTGCAGCGTGAGTAATACAGTAGGGGGAGGAGCAGCGTAATACAGTAGGGGAGGTGCAGCGTGAGGTAATACAGTAGGAGGAGGAGCAGTACAGTAGGGGAGGTGCAGCGTGAGGTAATACAGTAGGGAGGAGCAGCGTGAGGTAATACAGTAGGGGAGGTGCAGCGTGAGTAATACAGTAGGGAGGAGCAGCGTGAGGTAATACAGTAGGGGAGGAGCAGCGTGAGGTAATACAGTAGGGAGGAGCAGCGTGAGGTAATACAGTAGGGGGAGGAGCAGCGTGAGGTAATACAGTGCAGGTGAGGAGGAGCAGAGCAGTAGGGGAGGTGCAGCGTGAGGTAATACAGTAGGGGGAGGAGCAGCGTGAGGTAATACAGTAGGGGAGGAGCAGCGTGAGGTAGGGAGGGATACAGTAGGGGAGGAGCAGCGTGAGGTAATACAGTAGGGGGGAGCAGCGTGAGGTAATACAGTAGGGGAGGTGCAGCGTGAGGTAATACAGTAGGGGAGGTGCAGCGTGAGGTAATACAGTAGGAGGAGGAGCAGCGTGAGGTAATACAGTAGGGGAGGTGCAGCGTGAGGTAATACAGTAGGGGAGGAGCAGCGTGAGGTAATACAGTAGGGGGAGGATGCAGCGTGAGGTAATACAGTAGGGGGGAGGAGCAGCGTGAGGTAATACAGTAGGGGAGAGCAGCGTGAGGTAATACAGTAGGGGAGGAGCAGCGTGAGGTAATGCAGTAGAGGGAGGAGCAGCGTGAGGTGAGGCAGTAGGGGGAGGTGCAGCGTGAGGTAATACAGTAGGGGAGAGGAGCAGCGTGAGGTAATACAGTGAGGAGGAGTAATACAGTAGGGGAGATGCAGCGTGAGGTAATACAGTAGGGGAGGAGCAGCGTGAGGTAATACAGTAGGGGGAGGAGCAGCGTGAGGTAATACAGTAGGGGGAGGAGCAGCGTGAGGTAATACAGTAGGGGAGGAGCAGCGTGAGGTAATACAGTAGGGGGGGAGCAGTGTGAGGTAATACAGTAGGGGAGATGCAGCGTGAGGTAATACAGTAGGGGGAGGAGCAGCGTGAGGTAATACAGTAGGGGAGGTGCAGCGTGAGGTAATACAGTAGGGGAGGTGCAGCGTGAGGTAATACAGTAGGGGAGGAGCAGCGTGAGGTAATACAGTAGGGGGAGGTGCAGCGTGAGGTAATACAGTAGGGAGGAGCAGCGTGAGGTAATACAGTAGGGGAGGTGGCGTGAGGTAATACAGTAGAGGTGCAGCGTGAGGTAATACAGTAGGGGGAGGAGCAGCGTGAGGTAATACAGTAGGGAGGAGATGCAGCGTGAGGTAATACAGTAGGGGAGGAGCAGCGTGAGGTAATACAGTAGGGGAGGAGCAGCGTGAGGTAATACAGTAGGGGAGGTGCAGCGTGAGGTAATACAGTAGGGGAGGAGGAGCAGCGTGAGGAGCAATACAGTAGGGGAGGTGCAGCGTGAGGTAATACAGTGGGAGGTGCAGCGTGAGGTAATACAGTAGGGAGGAGCAGCGTGAGGTAATACAGTAGGGGAGGAGCAGCGTGAGGTAATACAGTAGGGGAGGAGCAGCGTGAGGTAATACAGTAGGAGGAGGAGCAGCGTGAGGTAATACAGTAGGGGAGGTGCAGCGTGAGGTAATACAGTAGGGGGTAGGGAGGAGCAGCGTGAGTAATACAGTAGGGGGAGGATGCAGCGTGAGGTAATGAGAGTAGGGGAGGAGCAGCGTGAGGTAATACAGTAGGGGAGGAGCAGCGTGAGGTAATGCAGTAGAGGGGAGGAGCAGCGTGAGGTAATGCAGTAGAGGGGAGGAGCAGAGTGAGGTAATACAGTAGGGGTAGATGCAGCGTGAGGTAATACAGTAGGGGAGATGCAGCGTGAGGTAATACAGTAGGAGGAGGAGCAGCGTGGGGGAATACAGTAGGGGGAGGTGCAGCGTGAGGTAATACAGTAGGAGGAGGAGCAGTGTGAGCGTGAGTAATACAGTAGGGGAGGTGCAGCGTGAGGTAATACAGTAGGGGGAGGTGCAGCGTGAGGTAATACAGTAGGGGAGGAGCAGCGTGAGGTAATACAGTAGGGGGAGGTGCAGCGTGAGGTAATACAGTAGGGAGGAGCAGCGTGAGGTAATACATTAGAGGGGAGATGCAGCGTGAGGTAGACAGTAGGGGAGGAGCAGCGTGAGGTAATACAGTAGGGGAGGAGCAGCGTAGGTAATATAGTAGGGGAGGAGCAGCGTGAGGTAATACAGTAGGGGAGGAGCAGCGTGAGTAATACAATAGGAGGAGGAGCAGTGTGAGGTAATACAGTAGGGGAGGTGCAGCGTGAGGTAATACAGTAGGGGAGGTGCAGCGTGAGGTAATACAGTAGGGGAGGTGCAGCGTGAGGTAATACAGTAGGGGAGAGAGCAGCAGTAGAGGGGAGGTGCAGCCTGAGGTAATACAGTAGGAGGGAGGTGCAGCGTGAGGTAATACAGTAGGGGAGGTGCAGCGTGAGGTAATACAGTAGGGGAGGTGCAGCGTGAGGTAATACAGTAGGGGAGGAGCAGCGTGAGGTAATACAGTAGGGGAGGAGCAGCGTGAGGTAATACAGTAGGGGGAGGATGCAGCGTGAGGTAATACAGTAGGGGAGGAGCAGCGTGAGGGAGTAGGGGGAGGAGCAGCGTGAGGTAATACAGTAGGGGAGGAGCAGCGTGAGGTAATACAGTAGGGGAGGAGCAGCGTGAGGTAATACAGTAGGGGAGGAGCAGCGTGAGGTAATACAGTAGGAGGAGCATGAGGAATACAGTGGGGGTCAGCGTGAGGTAATACAGTAGTGGGAGGTGCAGCGTGAGGTAATACAGTAGGGAGAGGAGCAGCGTGAGGTAATACAGTAGGAGGAGGAGCAGCATGAGGTAATACAGTAGGGGGATGTGCAGCGTGAGGTAATACAGTAGGGGGAGGTGCAGCGTGAGGTAATACTGTAGGAGGAGGAGCAGAAAGAGGTAATACAGTAGGGGAGGAGCAGCGTGAGGTAATACAGTAGGGGAGGAGCAGCGTGAGGTAATGCAGTAGAGGGAGGAGCAGCGTGAGGTAATGCAGTAGAGGGGAGGAGCAGAGTGAGGTAATACAGTAGGGGGAGATGCAGCGTGAGGTAATACAGTAGGAGGAGGAGCAGCGTGAGGTAATACAGTAGGGGGAGATGCAGCGTGAGGTAATACAGTAGGAGGAGGATGCAGCGTGAGGGTAATACAGTAGGGGGAGAGGTGCAGCGTGGGTAATACAGTAGGGGGAGGTGCAGCGTGAGGTAATACAGTAGCATGGGAGGAGCAGCGTGAGGTAATACAGTAGGGGAGGTGCAGGCGTGAGGTAATACAGTAGGGGAGGTGCAGCGTGAGGTAATACAGTAGGAGGAGGAGCAGCGTGAGGTAATACAGTAGGGGAGGTGCAGCGTGAGGTAATACAGTAGGGGAGGTGCAGCGTGAGGTAATACAGTGGGAGGAGCAGCGTGAGGTAATACAGTAGGGGGAGGAGCAGCGTGAGGTAATACAGTAGGGGAGGAGCGTGCAGCGTGAGGTAATACAGTAGGGGAGGAGCAGCGTGAGGTAATACAGTAGGGGGAGGAGCAGCGTGAGTGTGGGGAGGTGCAGCGTGAGGTAATACAGTAGGGGAGAGCAGCGTGAGGTAATACAATAGGAGGAGGAGCAGCGTGAGGTAATACAGTAGGGGAGGAGGGTGAGGAGTAGGAGGAGATGCAGCGTGAGGTAATACAGTAGGGGAGGAGCAGCGTGAGGTAATACAGTAGGGGGAGGTACAGTGGAGAGGAGCAGGGAGGAGCAGCGTAATACAGTAGGGGAGATGAGCGTGAGTAATACAGTAGGGGAGGTGCAGCGTGAGGTAATACAGTAGGGGAGGTGCAGCAGTGCAGCGTGAGGTAATACAGTAGGGAGAGGAGCAGCGTGAGGTAATACAGTAGGGGAGGAGCAGCATGAGGTAATACAGTAGGGGGAGGTGCAGCGTGAGGTAATACAGTAGGGGAGGTGCAGCGTGAGGTAATACTGTAGGGGAGGAGCAGCGTGAGGTAATACAGTAGGGGAGGCGTGAGGAGCAGGAGCAGTGTGAGGTAATACAGTAGGGGAGGAGCAGCGTGAGGTAATACAGTAGGGGAGGTGCAGCGTGAGGTAAGACAGTAGGGGAGGAGCAGAGGAGGTAATAGGAGTAGGGAGGGAGAGCAGCGTGAGGTAATACAGTAGGGGGAGATGCAGCGTGAGGTAATACAGTAGGAGGAGGAGCAGCGTGAGGTAATACAGTAGGGGGAGATGCAGCGTGAGGTAATACAGTAGGAGGAGGAGCAGTGTGAGGTAATACAGTAGGGGGAGGTGCAGCGTGAGGTAATACAGTAGGGGGAGGTGCAGCGTGAGGTAATACAGTAGGAGGAGGAGCAGCGTGAGGTAATACAGTAGGGGAGATGCAGCGTGAGGTAATACAGTAGGAGGAGGAGCAGCGTGAGGTAATACAGTAGGGGAGGAGCAGCGTGAGGTAATATAGAGGGGGAGGAGCAGCGTGAGGTAATACAGTAGGGGAGGAGCAGCGTGAGGTAATACAGTAGGGAGGAGCAGTGTGAGGTAATACAGTAGGGGAGGTGCAGCGTGAGGTAATACAGTAGGGGAGGTGCAGCGTGAGGTAATACAGTAGGGGGAGGAGCAGCGTGAGGTAATACAGTAGAGGGGAGGTGCAGCGTGAGGTAATACAGTAGGGGAGGAGCAGCGTGAGGTAATACAGTAGGGGAGATGCAGCGTGAGGTAATACAGTAGGGGGAGGCAGCGTGAGGTAATACAGTAGGGAGGTGCAGCGTGAGGTAATACAGTAGGGGAGGGCGGTGCAGGAGCAGAGGTAATACAGTAGGGGGAGGAGCAGCGTGAGGTAATACAGTAGGGGAGGAGCAGCGTGAGGTAATACAGTAGGGGAGGTGCAGCAGGTAATACAGTAGGGGAGGAGCAGCGTGAGGTAATACAGTAGGGGAGGAGCAGCGTGAGGTAATACAGTAGGGGGAGGAGCAGCGTGAGGTAATACAATAGGAGGAGGAGCAGTGTGAGGGGGGAGGTGCAGCGTGAGGTAATACAGTAGGGGAGAGCAGCGTGAGGTAATACAGTAGAGGGGAGGTGCAGCGTGAGGTAATACAGTAGGGGAGGTGCAGCGTGAGGTAATACAGTAGGGGGAGGAGCAGCGTGAGGTAATACAGTAGGAGGAGGAGCAGCGTGAGGTAATACAGTAGGGGGAGGTGCAGCGTGAGGTAATACAGTAGGGGGAGGAGCAGCGTGAGGTAATACAGTAGGGGAGATGCAGCGTGAGGTAATACAGTAGGAGGAGGAGCAGCGTGAGGTAATACAGTAGGGGGAGGAGCAGCGTGAGGTAAGACAGTAGGGGAGGAGCAGCGTGAGGTAATACAGTAGGGGGAGGAGCAGCGTGAGGTAATGCAGTAGAGGGAGGAGCAGCAGTGAGGTAATACAGTAGGGGAGATGCAGCGTGAGGTAATACAGTAGAGGAGATGCAGCGTGAGGTAATACAGTAGGAGGAGGAGCAGCGTGAGGTAATACAGTAGGGGGAGAGCAGCGTGAGGAGGTAATACAGTAGGAGGAGGAGCAGCAGGTAATAGGTAGGGGAGGAGCAGCGTGAGGTAATACAGTAGGGAGGGGGAGGGAGCGTGAGGTAATACAGTAGCAGCGTGAGGTAATACAGTAGGGGAGGTGCAGCGTGAGGTAATACAGTAGGGGGAGGAGCAGCGTGAGGTAATACAGTAGGGGGAGATGCAGCGTGAGGTAATACAGTAGGGGGAGGAGCAGCGTGAGGTAATACAGTAGAGGGGAGGGAAGCAGCGTGAGGTAATACAGTAGGGGAGGTGCAGCGTGAGGTAATACAGTAGGGGGAGGTGCAGCGTGAGGTAATACAGTATGGGGAGGAGCAGCGTGAGGTAGGTGCAGCGTGAGGTAATACAGTAGGGGGAGGTGCAGCGTGAGGTAATACAGTAGGGAGGAGCAGCGTGAGGTAATACAGTAGGGGAGGAGCAGCGTGAGGTAATACAGTAGGGGAGGAGCAGCGTGAGGTAATATAGTAGGGGAGGTGCAGCATGAGGTAATACAGTAGGGGAGGAGCAGCGTGAGGTAATACAGTAGGGGAGGAGCAGCGTGAGGTAATACAGTAGGGGAGGTGCAGCGTGAGGTAATACAGTAGGGGAGGAGCAGCGTGAGGGGGGGAGGAGCAGCGTGAGGTAATACAGTAGGGGAGGAGCAGCGTGAGGTAATACAGTAGGGGGAGATGCAGCGTGAGGTAATACAGTAGGGGAGGAGCAGCGTGAGGTAATACAGTAGGGGAGGTGCAGCGTGAGGTAATACAGTAGGGGAGGTGCAGCGTGAGGTAATACAGTAGGGGGAGGTGCAGCGTGAGAGTAATACAGTAGGGGAGGAGCAGCGTGAGGTAATACAGTAGGGGGAGGAGCAGCGTGAGGTAATACAGTAGGGGGGAGCAGCGTGAGGTAATACAGTAGGGGAGGAGCAGCGTGAGGTAATACAGTAGGGGAGGAGCAGCGTGAGGTAATACAGTAGGGGGAGGAGCAGCGTGAGGTAATACAGTAGGGGAGATGCAGCGTGAGGTAATACAGTAGGAGGAGGAGCAGCGTGAGGTAATACAGTAGGGGAGGTGCAGCGTGAGGTAATACAGTAGGGAGGAGGAGCAGTGTGAGGTAATACAGTAGGGGAGGAGCAGCGTGAGGTAATACAGTAGGGGAGGTGCAGCGTGAGGTAATACAGTAGGGGAGGTGCAGCGTGAGGTAATACAGTAGGGGAGGTGCAGCGTGAGGTAATACAGTAGGGGAGGAGCAGCGTGAGGTAATACAGTAGGGGGAGGTGCAGCGTGAGGTAATACAGTAGGGGAGGAGCAGCGTGAGGTAATACAGTAGGGGGAGGAGCAGCGTGAGGTAATATAGTAGGGGGAGGTGCAGCGTGAGGTAATACAGTAGGGGGAGGAGCAGCGTGAGGTAATACAGTAGGGGGGGATGCAGCGTGAGGTAATACAGTAGGGGGAGGTGCAGCGTGAGGTAATACAGTAGGGGGAGGTGCAGCGTGAGGTAATACAGTAGGGGAGGAGCAGCGTGAGGTAATACAGTAGGGGAGGAGCAGCGTGAGGTAATACAGTAGGGGGAGGCAGCGTGGGGAATACAGTAGGGGAGGTGCAGCGTGAGGTAATACAGTAGGGGAGGTGCAGTGAGGTAATAGTAGGGGGAGGAGCAGCATGAGGTAATACAGTAGGGGGGAGGAGCAGCATGAGGTAATACAGTAGGGGGAGGTGCAGCGTGAGGTAATACAGTAGGGGGAGGAACAGCAGTAGGGGAGGAGCAGCGTGAGGTAATACAGTAGGGGGATGCAGCGTGAGGTAATACAGTAGGGGGAGGAGCAGCGTGAGGTAATACAGTAGGGGGAGGAGCAGCGTGAGGTAATACAGTAGGGGGAGAGCAGGGGTGAGGAGTAATACAGTTAGAGGGGAGATGCAGCGTGAGGTAATAGTAGGGGAGGAGCAGCGTGAGGTAATACAGTAGGGGAGGTGCAGCGTGAGGTAATACAGTAGGAGGAGGCAGCGTGAGGTAATACAGTAGGGGGAGGTGCAGCGTGAGGTAATACAGTAGGGGAGGAGCAGCGTGAGGTAATACAGTAGGGGAGATGCAGCGTGAGGTAATACAGTAGGGAAGATGCAGCGTGAGGGAGGAGGAGCAGCGTGAGGTAATACAGTAGGGGAGGTGCAGCGTGAGGTAATACAGTAGGGAGAGGAGCAGCGTGAGGTAATACAGTAGGAGGAGGAGCAGCATGAGGTAATACAGTAGGGGTGAGGTGCAGCGTGAGGTGAGTTAATACAGTAGGGGGAGGTGCAGCGTGAGGTAATACTAATACAGTAGGGGAGGAGCAGCGTGAGGTAATACAGTAGGGGGAGGAGCAGCGTGAGGTAATGCAGTAGAGGGGAGGAGCAGCGTGAGGTAATGCAGTAGGGGGAGGAGCAGCGTGAGGTAATACAGTAGAGGGGAGATGCAGCGTGAGGTAATACAGTAGGAGGAGGAGCAGCAATACAGTAGGGGAGGTGCAGCGTGAGGTAATACAGTAGGGGAGGAGCAGTGTGAGGTAATACAGTAGGGGAGGTGCAGCGTGAGGTAATACAGTAGGGATGCAGCGTGAGGTAATACAGGGGAGGAGCAGCGTGAGGTAATACAGTAGGGGAGGTGCAGCGTGAGGTAATACAGTGGGGAGGAGCAGCGTGAGGTAATACAGTAGGGGAGGAGCAGTGAGGTAATACAGTAGGGGGAGGTGCAGTGTGGGTAATACAGTAGGGAGGAGCAGCGTGAGGTAATACAGTAGTAGGGAGGAGCAGCGTGAGGTAATACAGTAGGGGGAGGTGCAGCGTGAGGTAATACAGTAGGGGAGGTGCAGCATGAGGTAATACAGTAGGGGAGGAGCAGCGTGAGTGTACAGTAGGGGAGGTGCAGCGTGAGGTAATACAGTAGGGGGAGGAGCAGCGTGAGGTAATACAGTAGGGAGGAGAGCGTGAGGTAATACAGTAGAGGAGGAGCAGCGTGAGGTAATACAGTAGGGGAGGTGCAGCGTGAGGTAATACAGTAGGGGGAGGAGCAGCGTGAGGTAATACAGTAGGGGGAGGTGCAGCGTGAGGTAATACAGTAGGGGGAGGAGCAGCGTGAGTAATGCAGGCGTACAGTAGAGGGGAGATGCAGCGTGAGGTAATACAGTAGGGGGAGGGTGCAGCGTGAGGTAATACAGTAGAGGGGGGAGGAGCAGCGTGAGGTAATACAGTAGGAGGAGGAGCAGCGTGAGGTAATACAGTAGGGGGAGGAGCAGCGTGAGGTAATACAGTAGGGAGATGCAGCGTGAGGTAATACAGTAGGGGGAGGTGCAGCGTGAGGTAATACAGTAGAGGAGGAGCAGCGTGAGGTAATACAGTAGGGGAGGAGCAGCGTGAGGTAATACAGTAGGGGAGGAGCAGCGTGAGGTAATACAGTAGGAGGAGGAGCAGCATGAGGTAATAAAGTAGGAGGAGGAGCAGCATGAGGTAATACAGTAGGGGAGGTGCAGCGTGAGGTAATACAGTAGGGGGAGGAGCAGCGTGAGGTAATACTGTAGGAGGAGGAGCAGAAAGAGGTAATACAGTAGGGGAGGAGCAGCGTGAGGTAAGACAGTAGGGGAGGAGCAGCGTGAGGTAATACAGTAGGGGGAGGAGCAGCGTGAGGTAATGCAGTAGAGGGAGGAGCAGAGTGAGGTAATACAGTAGGTGCAGGAGGTGCAGCGTGAGGTAATACAGTAGGGGAGGAGCAGCGTGAGGTAATACAGTAGAGGAGATGCAGCGTGAGGTAATACAGTAGGAGGAGGAGCAGCGTGAGGTAATACAGTAGGGGAGGTGCAGCGTGAGGTATGCAGCGTGCAGCGTGAGGTAATACAGTAGGGGAGGAGCAGAGCAGTGTGAGGTGAGTAATACAGTAGGGGGAGGTGCAGCGTGAGGTAATACAGTAGGGGAGGTGCAGCGTGAGGTAATACAGTAGGGGAGGAGCAGCGTGAGGTAATACAGTAGGGAGGAGCAGCGTGAGGTAATACAGTAGGGGGAGGAGCAGCGTGAGGTAATACAGTAGGGGAGGTGCAGCGTGAGGTAATACAGTAGGGGAGGTGCAGCGTGAGGTAATACAGTAGGGGGAGGAGCAGCGTGAGGTAATACAGTAGGGGAGGTGCAGCGTGAGGTAATACAGTAGGGGGAGGAGCAGCGTGAGGTAATACAGTAGGGGAGATGCAGCGTGAGGTAATACAGTAGGGGAGGAGCAGCGTGAGGTAATACAGTAGGGAGGAGCAGCGTGAGGTAATACAATAGGAGGAGGAGCAGCGTGAGGTAATACAGTAGGGGAGGTGCAGTAGGTAGGAGGAGGAGCAGCGTGAGGTAATACAGTAGGGGAGATGCAGCGTGAGGTAATACAGTAGGGGGAGGAATGCAGCGTGAGGTAATACAGTAGGAGGAGGAGCAGCGTGAGGTAATACAGTAGGGGAGGTGCAGCGTGAGGTAATACAGTAGGGGAGGAGCAGCGTGAGGTAATACAGTAGAGGAGGAGGAGCATGAGGTAAGCAGTAGGGGAGGAGCAGCGTGAGGTATACAGTAGGGGAGGTGCAGCGTGGGTAATACTGTAGGAGGAGGAGCAGAAAGAGGTAATACAGTAGGGGGAGGAGCAGCGTGAGGTAAGACAGTAGGGGGAGGAGCAGCGTGAGGTAATACAGTAGGGGAGGAGCAGCGTGAGGTAATGCAGTAGAGGAGGAGCAGAGTGAGGTAATACAGTAGGGAGGATGCAGCGTGAGGTAATACAGTAGAGGGAGATGCAGCGTGAGGTAATACAGTAGGAGGAGGAGCAGTGTGAGGTAATACAGTAGGGGGAGATGCAGCGTGAGGTAATACAGTAGGAGGAGGAGCAGCGTGAGGTAATACAGTAGGGGAGGTGCAGCGTGAGGTAATACAGTAGGGGAGGTGCAGCGTGAGGTAATACAGTAGGGGAGGAGCAGCGTGAGGTAATACAGTAGGGGGAGGTGCAGCGTGAGGTAATACAGTAGGGGGAGGAGCAGCGTGAGGTAATACAGTAGGGGGAGGAGCAGCGTAAGGTAATACAGTAGGGGAGTAGCAGCATGAGGTAATACAGTAGGGAGGAGCAGAGTGAGGTAATACAGTAGGGGAGGAGCAGTGTGAGGTAATACAGTAGGGGAGGTGCAGCGTGAGGTAATATAGTAGAGGGGAGAGTGCAGCGTGAGGTAATACAGTAGGGGAGGAGCAGCGTGAGGTAATACAGTAGGGGGAGATGCAGCGTGAGGTAATACAGTAGGGGGAGGAGCAGCGAGTAATACAGTGAGGGAGTAAGGCGTGAGGTACAGTAGGGGAGGTGCAGCGTGAGGTAATACAGTAGGGAGGTGCAGCGTGAGGTAATACAGTAGGGGAGGTGCAGCGTGAGGTAATACAGTAGGGGGAGGTGCAGCGTGAGGTAATACAGTAGGGGAGGAGCAGCGTGAGGTAATACAGTAGGGGGAGGAGCAGCGTGAGGAATACAGTAGGGGAGGCAGCGTGAGGTAATACAGTAGGGGGAGGAGCAGCGTGAGGTAATACAGTAGGGGGAGGAGCAGCGTGAGTAGGGAGGAGGAGCAGTGTGAGGTAATACAGTAGGGGGAGGTGCAGCGTGAGGTAATACAGTAGGGGGAGGAGCAGCGTGAGGTAATACAGTAGGGGGAGATGCAGCGTGAGGTAATACTGTAGGAGGAGGAGCAGCGTGAGGTAATACAGTAGGGGAGAAGCAGCGTGAGGTAATACAGTAGGGGAGGAGCAGCGTGAGGTAATACAGTAGGGAGGTGCAGCATGAGGTAATACAGTAGGGAGGTGCAGCGTGAGGTAATACAGTAGGGGGAGATGCAGCGTGAGGTAATACTGTAGGAGGAGGAGCAGAAAGAGGTAATACAGTAGGGGGAGGAGCAGCGTGAGGTAAGACAGTAGGGGGAGGAGCAGCGTGAGGTAATGCAGTAGAGGGGAGGAGCAGCGTGAGGTAATGCAGTAGAGGGGAGGAGCAGAGTGAGGTAATACAGTAGGGGGAGATGCAGCGTGAGGTAATACAGTAGAGGGAGATGCAGCGTGAGGTAATACAGTAGGAGGAGGAGCAGCGTGAGGTAATACAGTAGGGGGAGGTGCAGCGTGAGGTAATACAGTAGGGGGAGGTGCAGCGTGAGGTAATACAGTAGGGGAGGAGCAGCGTGAGGTAATACAGTAGGGGTGCAGCGTGAGGTAATACAGTAGGGGAGGAGCAGCGTGAGGTAATACAGTAGGGGGAGGAGCAGCGTGAGGTAATACAGTATGGGGAGGAGCAGCGTGAGGTAATACAGTAGAGGGGAGATGCAGCGTGAGGTAATACAGTAGGAGGAGGAGCAGTGTGAGGTAATACAGTAGGGGGAGGTGCAGCGGAGGTAATACAGGGGGGAGGAGCAGCGTGAGGTAATACAGTAGGGAGGTGCAGCGTGAGGTAATACAGTAGGGGAGGTGCAGCGTGAGGTAATACAGTAGGGGAGGAGCAGCGTGAGGTAATACAGTAGGGGAGATGCAGCGTGAGGTAATACAGTAGGGGAGGAGCAGCGTGAGGTAATACAATAGGAGGAGGAGCAGCGTGAGGTAATACAGTAGGGGGAGGAGCGGCGTGAGGTAATACAGTAGGGGGAGATGCAGCGTGAGGTAATACAGTAGGAGGAGGAACAGCGTGAGGTAATACAGTAGGGGGAGGTGCAGCGTGAGGTAATACAGTAGGGGAGGAGCAGCGTGAGGTAATACAGTAGGGGAGATGCAGCGTGAGGTAATACAGTAGAGGGAGGTGCAGCGTGAGGTAATACAGTGGAGGAGGAGCAGCGTGGGGAGGAATACAGTAGGGGAGGAGCAGCGTGAGGTAATACAGTAGGAGGAGGAGCAGCGTGAGGTAATACAGTAGGGGGAGGTGCAGCGTGAGGTAATACAGTAGGGGGAGGTGCAGCGTGAGGTAATACAGTAGGAGGAGGAGCAGAAAGAGGTAATACAG
This sequence comes from Oncorhynchus nerka, assembly GCF_034236695.1. Lineage (NCBI taxonomy): Eukaryota > Metazoa > Chordata > Actinopteri > Salmoniformes > Salmonidae > Oncorhynchus > Oncorhynchus nerka. The sequence goes on from NC_088418.1 coordinate 60,094,564, forward strand.
TAGGGGGAGGAGCAGCGTGAGGTAATACAGTAGGGGGAGGAGCAGCGTGAGGTAATGCAGTAGAGGGAGGAGCAGCGTGAGGTAATACAGTAGGGGAGGAGCAGCGTGAGGTAATACAGTAGGGGAGATGCAGTGAGGTAATACAGTAGAGGAGATGCAGCGTGAGGTAATACAGTAGGGGAGGAGCAGCGTGAGGTAATACAGTAGGGGGAGGTGCAGCGTGAGGTAATACAGTAGGGGAGGAGGTGCAGCGTGAGGTAATACAGTAGAGGAGCAGCGTAATACACAGTAGGGGAGGAGCGTGAGGTAATACAGTAGGGGGAGGTGCAGCGTGAGGTAATACAGTAGGGGAGGTGCAGCGTGAGGTAATACAGTAGGGGAGGAGCAGCGTGAGGTAATACAGTAGGGGAGGAGCAGCGTGAGGTAATACAGTAGGGGGAGGAGCAGCGTGAGGTAATAGTAGGGAAGGGGGTAGGGAATGCAGCGTGAGGTAATACAGTAGGGGGAGGAGCAGCGTAGGGGAGGAGCAGGTAATACAGTAGGGGGAGGAGCAGCGTGAGGGTAATACAGTAGGGGAGGAGCAGCGTGAGTAGGGAGGTGCACGTAGGAGGAGCAGCGTGAGGTAATACAGTAGGGGAGGTGCAGCGTGAGGTAATACAGTAGGGGGAGCAGCGTGAGGTAATACAGTAGAGGGGGAGGTGCAGCGTGAGGTAATACAGTAGGGGGAGGTGCAGCGTGAGGTAATACAGTAGGGAGATGAGCAGCGTGAGGTAATACAGTAGGAGGAGGAGCAGCGTGAGGTAATACAGTAGGGGGAGGTGCAGCGTGAGGTAATACAGTAGGGGGAGGTGCAGCGTGAGGTAATACAGTAGGGGGAGGAGCAGCGTGAGGTAATACAGTAGGGGGAGGTGCAGCGTGAGGTAATACAGTAGGGGGGGTGCAGCGTGAGGTAATACAGTAGGGGGAGGTGCAGCGTGAGGTAATACAGTAGGGGAGGAGCAGCGTGAGGTAATACAGTAGAGGGGAGATGCAGCGTGAGGTAATACAGTAGGGGAGGAGCAGCGTGAGGTAATACAGTAGGGGAGATGCAGCGTGAGGTAATACAGTAGGGGAGGAGCAGCGTGAGGTAATACAGTAGGGGAGGAGCAGCGTGAGGTAATACAGTAGGGGAGGTGCAGCGTGAGGTAATACAGTAGGGGGAGGAGCAGCGTGAGGTAATACAGTAGGGGAGGTGCAGCGTGAGGTAATACAGTAGGGGGCAGGAGCAGCGTGAGGTAATACAGTAGGAGGAGGAGCAGTGTGAGGTAATACAGTAGGGAGGTGCAGCGTGAGGTAATACAGTAGGGGGTAGGGGAGGAGCAGTGTGAGGTAATACAGTAGGACAGGGAGGAGCAGCGTGAGGTAATACAGTAGGGGAGGGAGCAGCGTGAGGTAATACAGTAGGGGGAGGAGCAGCGTGAGGTAATACAGTAGGAGGAGCAGCGTGAGTAGGGGAGGAGCAGCGTGAGGTAATACAGTAGGAGGAGGAGCAGCGTGAGGTAATACAGTAGGGGAGATGCAGCGTGAGGTAATACAGTAGGGGGGGTGCAGCGTGAGGTAATACAGTAGAGGAGGAGCAGCGTGAGGTAATACAGTAGGGGAGGTGCAGCGTGAGGTAATACAGTAGGGGAGGAGCAGTGTGAGGTAATACAGTAGGGGAGGTGCAGCAGTGGGGAGGTGCAGCGTGAGGTAATACAGTAGGGGAGGTGCAGCGTGAGGTAATACTGTAGGATAGCAGCATGAGGGTAGGGGAGGAGCAGCGTGAGGTAATACAGTAGGGGAGATGCAGCGTGAGGTAATACAGTAGGGGGGATGCAGCGTGAGGTAATACAGTAGGGGAGATGCAGCGTGAGGTAATACAGTAGGAGAGAGCAGCGTGAGGTAATACAGTAGGGGAGGAGCAGCGTGAGGTAATACAGTAGGGGTGAGGTGCAGCGCGTGAGGTAATACAGTAGGGGAGGAAATGCAGCAGCAGTAGGAGGAGGAGCAGCGTGAGGTAGCAGCGTGAATACAGTAGGGGAGGAGCAGCGTGAGGTAATACAGTAGGGGAGGTGCAGCGTGAGGTAATACAGTAGGAGGAGGAGCAGGAGGAGGTGCAGCGTGAGGTAATAGCAGTAGCGTGAGGGGTAATACAGTAGGAGGTGCAGCGTGAGGTAATACAGTAGGGGGAGGTGCAGCGTGAGGTAATACAGTAGGAGGAGGAGCAGATGAGGTAATACAGTAGGAGGAGGAGCGTGAGGTAATACAGTAGGGGGAGGAGCAGCGTGAGGTAATGCAGTAGGGGAGGAGCAGCGAGGTGAGTAGGGGAGGATGAGAGTAATAGTAGGGGGAGGAGCAGCGTGAGGTAATGTCAGAGGAGATGCAGCGTGAGGTAGGTAGGAGGAGGAGCAGTGTGAGGTAATACAGTGGGGGAGGTGCAGCGTGAGGTAATACAGTAGGGGAGGTGCAGCGTGAGGTAATACAGTAGGGGAGGAGCAGCGTGAGGTAATACAGGGAGGTGCAGCGTGAGGTAATACAGTAGGGGAGGAGCAGCGTGAGGTAATACAGTAGGGGGAGGATGCAGCGTGAGGTAATACAGTAGGGGGAGGAGCAGCGTGAGGTAATACAGTAGGGGAGATGCAGCGTGAGGTAATACAGTAGGGGAGGAGCAGTGTGAGGTAATACAGTAGGGGAGGTGCAGCGTGAGGTAATACAGTAGGGGAGGTGCAGCGTGAGGTAATACAGTAGGGGAGGAGCAGGCGTGAGGTAATACAGTAGGGGGAGGTGCAGCGTGAGGTAATACAGTAGGGGAGGAGCAGCGTGAGGTAATACAGTAGGGGAGATGCAGCGTGAGGTAATACAGTAGGGAGGAGCAGCGTGAGGTAATACAGTAGAGGGGAGATGCAGCGTGAGGTAATATAGTAGGGAGTAGCAGCATGAGGTAATACAGTAGGGGAGGAGCAGCGTGAGGTAATACAATAGGAGGAGGAGCAGTGTGAGGTAATACAGTAGGGGAGGTGCAGCGTGAGGTAATGTAGGGAGAGCAGCGTGAGGTAATACAGTGAGGGGAGATGCAGCGTGAGGTAATACAGTAGAGGGAGGTGCAGCGTGAGGTAATACAGTAGGAGGAGGTGCAGCGTGAGGTAATACAGTAGGGGAGGTGCAGCGTGAGGTAATACAGTAGGGGAGGTGCAGCGTGAGGTAATACAGTAGGGGAGGTGCAGCGTGAGGTAATACAGTAGGGGAGGTGCAGCGTGAGGTAATACAGTGTGGAGGTAAAAGGTAATACAGTAGGGGGAGGAGCAGCGTGAGGTAATACAGTAGGGGAGGAGCAGCGTGAGGTAATGCAGTAGAGGGAGGAGCAGCGTGAGGTAATACAGTAGGGGAGGAGCAGCGTGAGGTAATACAGTAGGGGTAGGAGCAGTGTGAGGTAATACAGTAGAGGAGATGCAGCGTGAGGTAATACAGTAGGGGGAGGTGCAGCGTGAGGTAATACAGTAGGGGGAGGTGCAGCGTGAGGTAATACAGTAGGGGAGGTGCAGCGTGAGGTAGTAGAGGGGAGGTGCAGCGTGAGGTAATACAGTAGGGGGAGGAGCAGCGTGAGGTAATACAGTAGGGGAGGTGCAGCGTGAGGTAATACAGTAGGGGGAGGGGAGGTGCAGCGTGAGGTAATACAGTAGGGGGAGGTGCAGCGTGAGGTAATACAGTAGGGGAGGAGCAGCGTGAGGTAATACAGTAGGGGAGGAGCAGCGTGAGGTAATACAGTAGGGGAGAGCAGCGTGAGGTAATACAGTAGGGGAGGAGCAGCGTGAGGTAATACAGTAGGGGGATGCAGCGTGAGGTAATACAGTAGTAGGGGAGGACAGCGTGAGGTAATACAGTAGGGGGAGGAGCAGCGTGAGGTAATGCAGTAGGAGGAGGAGCAGAGGTAATACAGTAGGGAGGTGCAGCGTGAGGTAATACAGTAGGGGGAGATGCAGCGTGAGGTAATACAGTAGAGGAGATGCAGCGTGAGGTAATACAGTAGGGGAGGAGCAGCGTGAGGTAATACAGTAGGGGAGAGCAGCGTGAGGTAATACAGTAGGAGGAGGAGCAGCATGAGGTAATACAGTAGGGGGAGGTGCAGCGTGAGGTAATACAGTAGGGAGGTGCAGCGTGAGGTAATACAGTAGGGGAGGAGCAGCGTGAGGTAATACAGTAGGGGAGGTGCAGCGTGAGGTAATACAGTAGGGGAGGTGCAGCGTAATAATATAGTAGGGGGAGGAGCAGCGTGAGGTAATACAGTAGGGGAGGAGCAGCGTGAGGTAATACAGTAGAGGGAGATGCAGCGTGAGGTAATACAGTAGGAGGAGGAGCAGCGTGAGGTAATACAGTAGGGGAGATGCAGCGTGAGGTAATACAGTAGGGGAGGAGCAGCGTGAGGTAATACAGTAGGGGAGGTGCAGCGTGAGGTAATACAGTAGGAGGTGCAGCGTGAGGTAATAGGAGGGAGGAGCAGCGTGAGGTAATACAGGTGAGGTAATACAGTAGGGAGGTGCAGCGTGAGGTAATACAGTAGGGAGGTGCTCAGCGTGAGGAGTAATACAGGGGAGGTGCAGCGTGAGGTAATACAGTAGGGGAGGAGCAGCGTGAGGTAATACAGTAGAGGGGAGATGCAGCGTGAGGTAATACAGTAGGGGAGGAGCAGCGTGAGGTAATACAGTAGAGGGAGATGCAGCGTGAGGTAATACAATAGGAGGAGGAGCAGTGTGAGGTAATACAGTAGGGGAGGTGCAGCGTGAGGGGTAATACAGTAGGGGAGGAGCAGCGTGAGGTAATACAGCGGGGAGATGCAGCGTGAGGTAATACAGTAGAGGGAAATGCAGCGTGAGGGAGAGTAATACAGTAGGAGGAGGAGCAGCGTGAGGTAATACAGTAGGGGAGGTGCAGCGTGAGGTAATACAGTAGGGGAGGAGCAGCGTGAGCGTGGAGGAGGAGCAGCATGAGGTATACAGTAGGGGAGGTGCAGCGTGAGGTAATACAGTAGGGGGAGGTGCAGCGTGAGGTAATACAGTAGGGGAGGTGCAGCAGAAAGAGGTAATACAGTAGGGGGAGGAGCAGCGTGAGGTAAGACAGTAGGGGAGGTGCAGCGTGAGGTAATACAGTAGGGAGGAGCAGCGGAGGTAATACAGTAGGGGGAGGAGCAGCGTGAGGTAATACAGTAGGGGGAGGTGCAGCGTGAGGTAATACAGTAGGAGGAGGAGCAGCGTGAGGTAATACAGTAGGGGGAGATGCAGCGTGAGGTAATACAGTAGGAGGAGGAGCAGTGTGAGGTAATACAGTAGGGGAGGTGCAGCGTGAGGTAATACAGTAGGGGAGGTGCAGCGTGAGGTAATACAGTAGGGGAGGAGCAGCGTGAGGTAATACAGTAGGGGAGGAGCGTGAGGTAATACAGTAGGGGGAGAGCAGCGTGAGGTAATACATTAGGGGAGATGCAGTGAGGTAATACAGTAGGGGGAGGAGCAGCGTGAGGTAATACAGTAGGGGAGGAGCAGCGTAGGTAATATAGTAGGGGGAGTAGCAGCATGAGGTAATACAGTAGGGGGAGGAGCAGCGTGAGGTAATACAATAGGAGGAGGAGCAGTGTGAGGTAATACAGTAGGGGGAGGTGCAGCGTAAGGTAATATAGTAGAGGGGAGGTGCAGCGTGAGGTAATACAGTATGGGGAGGAGCAGTGTGAGGTAATACAGTAGAGGGGAGATGCAGCGTGAGGTAATACAGTAGGAGGAGGAGCAGTGTGAGGTAATACAGTAGGGGGAGGTGCAGCGTGAGGTAATACAGTAGGCGGAGGTGCAGCGTGAGGTAATACAGTAGGGGGAGGAGCAGCGTGAGGTAATACAGTAGGGAGGAGCAGCGTGAGGTAATACAGTAGGGGAGGAGCAGCGTGAGGTAATACAGTAGGAGGAGGAGCAGCGTGAGGTAATACAGTAGGGGGAGGAGCAGCGTGAGGTAATACAGTAGGAGGAGCAGCATGAGGTAATACAGTAGGGGAGGAATATAGAGTAATACAGTAGGGGGTGCAGCGTGAGGTAATACTGTAGGAGGATGAGCAGAAGGGTAGGGGAGGAGCAGCGTGAGGTAATACAGTAGGGGAGGAGCAGCGTGAGGTAATACAGTAGGGGGAGGAGCAGCGTGAGGTAATGCAGTAGGGTGCAGGAGGTAATACAGTAGGGGGAGGAGGCAATACAGTAGGGAGATGCAGCGTGAGGTAATACAGTAGGGGAGGTGCAGCGTGAGGTAATACAGTAGGGAGGAGGTGCAGCGTGAGGTAATACAGTAGGGGAGGAGCAGCGTGAGGTAATACAGTAGGGGAGGTGCAGCGTGAGGTAATACAGTAGGGGGAGGAGCAGCGTGAGGTAATACAGTAGGGGAGGTGCAGCGTGAGGTAATACAGTAGGGGAGGAGCAGCGTGAGGTAATACAGTAGGGAGGTGCAGCGTGAGGTAATACAGTAGGGGAGGAGCAGCGTGAGGTAATACAGTAGGGGAGGCTGCAGCGTGAGTAATACAGTAGGAGGAGCAGCGTGAGGTAATACAGTAGGGAGGTGCAGCGTGAGGGTAATACAGTAGGGGGAGGAGCAGCGTGAGGTAATACAGTAGGGAGGAGCAGCGTGAGGTAATACAGTAGGGGAGGAGCAGTGTGAGGTAATACAGTAGGGGAGGTGCAGCGTGAGGTAATACAGTAGGGGGAGATGCAGCGTGAGGTAATACAGTAGGGGAGGAGGCAGTGTGAGGTAATACAGTGTGGAGGAGATGCAGCGTGAGGTAATACAGTAGGAGGAGGAGCAGCGTGAGGTAATACAGTAGGGGGGAGGTGCAGCGTGAGGTAATACAGTAGGGGAGGTGCAGCGTGAGGTAATACAGTAGGGGAGGTGCAGCGTGAGGTAATACAGTAGGGGGAGATGCACAGTAGGGGAGGTGCAGCGTGAGGTAATACAGTAGGGGGAGTGCAGCGTGAGGTAATACAGTAGGGGAGTAGCAGCATGAGGTAATACAGTAGGAGGCGTGAGCAGCGTGAGGTAATACAGTAGAGGGGAGGAGCAGCGTGAGGTAATACAGTAGGGGAGGTGCAGCGTGAGGTAATACAGTAGGGGAGGAGCGTGAGCAGTAGGGGGAGCAGCGTGAATACAGTAGGAGGAGGAACAGCGTGAGGTAATACAGTAGGGGGAGGTGCAGCGTGAGGTAATACAGTAGGGGGAGGTGCAGCGTGAGGTAATACAGTAGGAGGAGGAGCAGAAAGAGGTAATACAGTAGGGGAGGAGCAGCGTGAGGTAATACAGTAGGGGAGGTGCAGCGTGAGGTAATGCAGTAGAGGGGAGGAGCAGTGAGGTAATACAGTAGGGGGAGGTGCAGCGTGAGGTAATTCAGTAGAGGGAGATGCAGCGTGAGGTAATACAGTAGGGAGGAGGAGCAGCGTGAGGTAATACAGTAGGGGAGATGCAGCGTGAGGTAATACAGTAGGAGGAGGGAGAGCGTGAGGTAATACAGTAGGGGGAGGTGCAGCGTGAGGAGTAATACAGTAGGGGGAGGTGCAGCGTGAGTAATACAGTAGGAGGAGGAGCAGCGTGAGGTAATACAGTAGGGGGAGGAGCAGCGTGAGGTAATACAGTAGGAGGAGGAGCTCAGTGAGGAGTAATACAGTAGGGGAGGTGCAGCGTGAGGTAATACAGTAGGGGGTGAGGTAATGCAGCGTGGAGCAGAGTGAGGTAATACAGTAGGGGAGATGCAGCGTGAGGTAATACAGTAGGGAGATGCAGCGTGAGGTAATACAGTAGGAGGAGGAGCAGCGTGAGGTAATACAGTAGGGGAGATGCAGCGTGAGGTAATACAGTAGGGGGAGGAGCAGCGTGAGGTAATACAGTAGGGGAGGTGCAGCGTGAGGTAATACAGTAGGGGGAGGTGCAGCGTGAGGTAATACAGTAGGGGAGGAGCAGCGTGAGGTAATACAGTAGGGGGAGGTGCAGCGTGAGGTAATACAGTAGGGGAGGAGCAGCGTGAGGTAATACATTAGGAGGAGATGCAGCGTGAGGTAATACATTAGTAGGGGAGGAAGCGTGAGGTAATACAGTAGGGGAGGAGCAGCGTGAGGTAATATAGTAGGGGAGTAGCAGCATGAGGTAATACAGTAGGGGAGGAGCAGCGTGAGGTAATACAGTAGGGGGAGGAGCAGTGTGAGGTAATACAGTAGGGGGAGGTGCAGCGTAAGGTAATATAGTAGAGGGGAGGTGCAGCGTGAGGTAATACAGTATGGGGAGGAGCAGTGTGAGGTAATACAGTAGAGGGGAGATGCAGCGTGAGGTAATACAGTAGGAGGAGGAGCAGTGTGAGGTAATACAGTAGGGGGAGGTGCAGCGTGAGGTAATACAGTAGGGGGAGGTGCAGCGTGAGGTAATACAGTAGGGGGAGGAGCAGCGTGAGGTAATACAGTAGGGGGAGATGCAGCGTGAGGTAATACAGTAGGGGGAGGAGCAGCGTGAGGTAATACAGTAGAGGGGAGGAGCAGCGTGAGGTAATACAGTAGGGGAGGTGCAGCGTGAGGTAATACAGTAGGGGGAGGAGCAGCGTGAGGTAATACAGTAGGGGGAGATGCAGCGTGAGGTAATACAGTAGAGGGGAAATGCAGCGTGAGGTAATACAGTAGGAGGAGGAGCAGCGTGAGGTAATACAGTAGGGGAGGAGCAGCGTGAGGTAATACAGTAGGAGGAGGAGCAGCATGAGGTAATACAGTAGGGGGAGGTGCAGCGTGAGGTAATACAGTAGGGGGAGGTGCAGCGTGAGGTAATACTGTAGGAGGAGGAGCAGAAAGAGGTAATACAGTAGGGGGAGGAGCAGCGTGAGGTAAGACAGTAGGGGGAGGAGCAGCGTGAGGTAATGCAGTAGAGGGGAGGAGCAGCGTGAGGTAATGCAGTAGAGGGGAGGAGCAGAGTGAGGTAATACAGTAGGGGGAGATGCAGCGTGAGGTAATACAGTAGAGGGAGATGCAGCGTGAGGTAATACAGTAGGAGGAGGAGCAGCGTGAGGTAATACAGTAGGGGGAGATGCAGCGTGAGGTAATACAGTAGGAGGAGGAGCAGTGTGAGGTAATACAGTAGGGGGAGGTGCAGCGTGAGGTAATACAGTAGGGGGAGGTGCAGCGTGAGGTAATACAGTAGGGGAGGAGCAGCGTGAGGTAATACAGTAGGGGGAGGTGCAGCGTGAGGTAATACAGTAGGGGGAGGAGCAGCGTGAGGTAATACATTAGAGGGGAGATGCAGCGTGAGGTAATACAGTAGGGGGAGGAGCAGCGTGAGGTAATACAGTAGGGGGAGGAGCAGCGTAAGGTAATATAGTAGGGGGAGTAGCAGCATGAGGTAATACAGTAGGGGGAGGAGCAGCGTGAGGTAATACAATAGGAGGAGGAGCAGTGTGAGGTAATACAGTAGGGGGAGGTGCAGCGTAAGGTAATATAGTAGAGGGGAGGTGCAGCGTGAGGTAATACAGTATGGGGAGGAGCAGTGTGAGGTAATACAGTAGAGGGGAGATGCAGCGTGAGGTAATACAGTAGGAGGAGGAGCAGTGTGAGGTAATACAGTAGGGGGAGGTGCAGCGTGAGGTAATACAGTAGGGGGAGGTGCAGCGTGAGGTAATACAGTAGGGGGAGGAGCAGCGTGAGGTAATACAGTAGGGGGAGATGCAGCGTGAGGTAATACAGTAGGGGGAGGAGCAGCGTGAGGTAATACAGTAGGGGGAGGAGCAGCGTAAGGTAATATAGTAGGGGGAGTAGCAGCATGAGGTAATACAGTAGGGGGAGGAGCAGCGTGAGGTAATACAATAGGAGGAGGAGCAGCGTGAGGTAATACAGTAGGGGGAGGTGCATCGTGAGGTAATACAGTAGGGGGAGGAGCAGCGTGAGGTAATACAGTAGGGGGAGATGCAGCGTGAGGTAATACAGTAGGAGGAGGAACAGCGTGAGGTAATACAGTAGGGGGAGGTGCAGCGTGAGGTAATACAGTAGGGGGAGGTGCAGCGTGAGGTAATATAGTAGGGGAGGAGCAGCATGAGGTAATACAGTAGGGGGAGGAGCAGCGTGAGGTAATACAGTAGGGGGAGGTGCAGCGTGAGGTAATACAGTAGGGGGAGGAGCAGCGTGAGGTAATACATTAGAGGGGAGATGCAGCGTGAGGTAATACAGTAGGGGGAGGAGCAGCGTGAGGTAATACAGTAGGGGGAGGAGCAGCGTAAGGTAATATAGTAGGGGGAGGAGCAGCGTGAGGTAATACAGTAGGGGGAGGAGCAGCGTGAGGTAATACAATAGGAGGAGGAGCAGTGTGAGGTAATACAGTAGGGGGAGGAGCAGCATGAGGTAATACAGTAGGGGGAGATGCAGCGTGAGGTAATACAGTAGAGGGGAGATGCAGCGTGAGGTAATACAGTAGTGGGAGGTGCAGCGTGAGGTAATACAGTAGGGAGAGGAGCAGCGTGAGGTAATACAGTAGGAGGAGGAGCAGCATGAGGTAATACAGTAGGGGGAGGTGCAGCGTGAGGTAATACAGTAGGGGGAGGTGCAGCGTGAGGTAATACTGTAGGGGGAGGTGCAGCGTGAGGTAATACAGTAGGGGGAGGAGCAGCATGAGGTAATAAAGTAGGGGGAGGAGCAGCGTGAGGTAATACAGTAGGGGGAGGTGCAGCGTGAGGTAATACAGTAGGGGGAGGAGCAGCGTGAGGTAAAACATTAGAGGGGAGATGCAGCGTGAGGTAATACAGTAGGGGGAGGAGCAGCGTGAGGTAATACAGTAGGGGGAGGAGCAGCGTAAGGTAATATAGTAGGGGGAGGAGCAGCGTGAGGTAATACAGTAGGGGGAGGAGCAGCGTGAGGTAATACAATAGGAGGAGGAGCAGTGTGAGGTAATACAGTAGGGGGAGGTGCAGCGTGAGGTAATACAGTAGTGGGAGGTGCAGCGTGAGGTAATACAGTAGGGAGAGGAGCAGCGTGAGGTAATACAGTAGGAGGAGGAGCAGCATGAGGTAATACAGTAGGGGGAGGTGCAGCGTGAGGTAATACAGTAGGGGGAGGTGCAGCGTGAGGTAATACTGTAGGAGGAGGAGCAGAAACAGGTAATACAGTAGGGGGAGGAGCAGCATGAGGTAATACAGTAGAGGGGAGGTGCAGCCTGAGGTAATACAGTAGAGGGGAGGTGCAGCCTGAGGTAATACAGTAGTGGGAGGAGCAGCATGAGGTAATACAGTAGAGGGGAGGTGCTGCATGAGGTAATACAGTAGGGGAGGAGCAGCATGAGGTAATACAGTAGAGGGGAGGTGCAGCCTGAGGTAATACAGTAGAGGGGAGGTGCAGCCTGAGGTAATACAGTAGGGGGAGGAGCAGCATGAGGTAATACAGTAGAGGGGAGGTGCTGCATGAGGTAATACAGTAGGGGAGGAGCAGCATGAGGTAATACAGTAGAGGGGAGGTGCTGCATGAGGTAATACAGTAGGGGGAGGAGCAGCATGAGGTAATACAGTAGAGGGGAGGTGCAGCCTGAGGTAATACAGTAGAGGGGAGGTGCAGCCTGAGGTAATACAGTAGGGGGAGGAGCAGCATGAGGTAATACAGTAGAGGGGAGGTGCTGCATGAGGTAATACAGTAGGGGGAGGAGCAGCATGAGGTAATACAGTAGAGGGGAGGTGCAGCCTGAGGTAATACAGTAGGGGGAGGAGCAGCATGAGGTAATACAGTAGAGGGGAGATGCAGCCTGAGGTAATACAGTAGAGGGGAGTGTGAGTGATTCGGAAATGTAATGTTTTATGCGTTTCTCCACATTATCGTCCTCACAGAATGTACTCAAGAGAACGTCCTCGGAGAATGCACTTGGAGCATGAGGGTATGGAGCATGGTAGTATGCATATTGAGAAGCACCCATGTTTTCGATAATATTCCATTCACTCCAGCCTCCTGTGGTGGGGATAGGCCTGTTTGTTAGTCCCAGCCAGATGGACAGTGTATTGGTTGTTGATACGGGTCATTTTGCTCTGGCCTGCATGGTTTCTAGAGCTATTAGGCAATCCATCATGCTTCTAAATGTGGCTGTAACTCCCACCGACAAGGGTGTTTCTGTGTGTGTCTTTCCCGGAAAGCATTACACCACATAACAAATCACCTCATAGCTGACGCAGCACATACACTTATCCTAGTAGTATCTAGGAGTTATAAATCATTGCATTAAGTCCAGGTTTTCAACCAACTCTGAAGTCTGAAGATGTTCAAGCTCTGATTGTGTGTGTGTATTTATTTATCCTTTATTTAACTAGGCAAGTCAGCTAAGAACAAATTCTTATTTTCAATGACAGCCTAGGAACAGTGGGTTAACTGCCTTGTTCAGAGGCAGAACAACAGATTTTTACCTTGTCAGGTCGGGGATTCACCAACCTTCCGGTTACTGGCCCAACACTCTAACCACTAGGCTACCTGCCGCCCCAGGCACGTGCGTGCGTGTGTGCACATGTGTAGCTATAGTGGGGGCCGCCAAGCAAATGCCAGTTATTTCATCCTGACAGTTTTTAATGGAACAGCTGTGTGAGGTAAAAAGAGACCTTGACTCCAAACAAGACACAATCTGCCTGACAACTGCACTTCCATAGGCCCACATTGTGCCTCCTTCAACCAATCACAGGAGCCCCACATTGAGGTGGAAATGGGGGGAAATGAAAACCCAGTCAGAGTTTTAAAAAGTTCCAGATACAAAAAGAGGAGATGGAGAGTACACTCTTAGAAAAAAAGGTGCTATCTAGATCCAAAAAGTATTCTTTGGCTGTCCCCATAGAATAACCCTTTGAAGAACCCTTTTTGGTTCCAGGTAGAACCCTTTCCACAGATGGTTCTACATGGAACCCAAAAGAGTTCTACCTGAAACCAAAAGTGTTCTACCTGGAACCAAAAAGGGTTCTCCTATGGGGACAGTCGAAGAACCCTTTTGGAACCCTTTTTTCTAAGAGTGCAGGACTTTAGGATTCAACAAGGCTGAGACTAATTCTCTCTCAGATTTGCCTAGAAAGTCACTGGGTTTAGTAAATCTGTGCCTGCTCACTCTTCTCAAATTCCAGGGTTCTGCCCAACCTGTTTATTTGACCTTTTAAAACAACAGAGTAGCTAAAGTGCAAACAGATCAGAAAATAGCAGAGGTTTATCTAGTAAGTCTCTCTCTCTCTCTCTCTCTCTCTCTCTCTCTCTCTCTCTCTCTCTCTCTCCCTCACTCTCTCTCTCTCTCTCTGCCTCACTCTCTATCCCTCTCTCTCTCCCTCTCTCTCTCTCTCTCTCTCTCTCTCTCTCTCTCTCTCTCTCTCTCTCTCTCTCTCTCTCTCCCTCTCTCTCCCCCTCTCTCTCTCTCTCTCTCTCCCTGTAGGCTACATCAGCCCCTTACACCAGGGAAAACAACCTATAGACTGTAGGCTACATCAGCCCCTTACACCAGGGGAAAACAACCTATAGTCTGTAGGCTACATCAGCACCTTACACCAGGGAAAACAACCTACAGACTGTAGGCTACATCAGCCCCTTACACCAGGGGAAAACAACCTATAGACTGTAGGCTACATCAGCCCCTTACACCAGGGGAAAACAACCTATAGACTGTATGCTACATCAGCCCCTTACACCAGGGAAAACAACCTATAGACTGTAGGCTAAATCAGTCCCTTACACCAGGGGACACAACCTATAGACTGTAGGCTACATCAGCCCCTTTACACCAGGGGAAAACAACCTATAGACTGTAGGCTACATCAGTCCCTTACACCAGGGGAAAACAACCTATAGACTGTAGGCTACATCAGCCCCTTACACCAGGGGAAAACAACCTATAGACTGTAGGCTACATCAGCCCCTTACACCAGGGGAAAACAACCTATAGTCTGTAGGCTACATCAGCACCTTACACCAGGGAAAACAACCTACAGACTATAGGCTACATCAGCCCCTTACACCAGGGGAAAACAACCTATAGACTGTAGGCTACATCAGCCCCTTACACCAGGGGAAAACAACCTATAGACTGTAGGCTACATCAGCCCCTTACACCAGGGGAAAACAACCTATAGTCTGTAGGCTACATCAGCACCTTACACCAGGGAAAACAACCTATAGACTGTAGGCTACATCAGCCCCTTACACCAGGGGAAAACAACCTATAGACTGTAGGCTACATCAGCCCCTTACACCAGGGGACACAACCTATAGACTGTAGGCTACATCAGCCCCTTACACCAGGGGAAAACAACCTATAGACTGTAGGCTACATCAGCCCCTTACACCAGGGGAAAACAACCTATAGACTGTAGGCTACATCAGCCCCTTACACCAGGGAAAACAACCTATAGACTGTAGGCTAAATCAGTCCCTTACACCAGGGGACACAACCTATAGACTGTAGGCTACATCAGCCCCTTACACCAGGGGAAAACAACCTAAAGTCTGTAGGCAACATCAGCCCCTTACACCAGGGGAAAACAACCTATAGACTGTAGGCTACATCAGTCCCTTACACCAGGGGAAAACAACCTATAGACTGTAGGCTACATCAGCCCCTTACACCAGGGGAAAACAACCTATAGACTGTAGGCTACATCAGCCCCTTACACCAGGGGAAAACAACCTATAGTCTGTAGGCTACATCAGCACCTTACACCAGGGAAAACAACCTACAGACTGTAGGCTACATCAGCCCCTTACACCAGGGGAAAACAACCTATAGACTGTAGGCTACATCAGCCCCTTACACCAGGGGAAAACAACCTATAGACTGTATGCTACATCAGCCCCTTACACCAGGGGAAAACAACCTATAGACTGTAGGCTACATCAGCCCCTTACACCAGGGGAAAACAACCTATAGTCTGTAGGCTACATCAGCACCTTACACCAGGGAAAACAACCTACAGACTATAGGCTACATCAGCCCCTTACACCAGGGGAAAACAACCTATAGACTGTAGGCTACATCAGCCCCTTACACCAGGGGAAAACAACCTATAGACTGTAGGCTACATCAGCCCCTTACACCAGGGAAAAACAACCTAAAGTCTGTAGGCAACATCAGCCCCTTACACCAGGGGAAAACAACCTATAGACTGTAGGCTACATCATTCCCTTACACCAGGGGAAAACAACCTATAGACTGTAGGCTACATCAGCCCCTTACACCAGGGGAAAACAACCTATAGTCTATAGGCTACATCAGCACCTTACACCAGGGAAAACAACCTAAAGTCTGTAGGCAACATCAGCCCCTTACACCAGGGGAAAACAACCTATAGACTGTAGGCTACATCATTCCCTTACACCAGGGGAAAACAACCTATAGACTGTAGGCTACATCAGCCCCTTACACCAGGGGAAAACAACCTATAGTCTATAGGCTACATCAGCACCTTACACCAGGGAAAACAACCTATAGACTGTAGGCTATATCAGCCCCTTACACCAGGGGAAAACAACCTATAGACTGTAGGCTACATCATTCCCTTACACCAGGGGAAAACAACCTATAGACTGTAGGCTACATCAGCCCCTTACACCAGGGGAAAACAACCTATAGACTGTAGGCTACATCAGCCCCTTACACCAGGGGAAAACAACCTATAGTCTATAGGCTACATCAGCACCTTACACCAGGGAAAACAACCTACAGACTGTAGGCTACATCAGCCCCTTACACCAGGGGAAAACAACCTATAGAATGTATGCTACATCAGCCCCTTACACCAGGGAAAAACAACCTATAGACTGTAGGCTACATCAGCCCCTTACACCAGGGGAAAACAACCTATAGACTGTAGGCTACATCAGCCCGTTACACCAGGGAAAAACAACCTATAGTCTGTAGGCTACATCAGCCCCTTACACCAGGGGAAAACAACCTATAGACTGTAGGCTACATCAGCCCCTTACACCAGGGGAAAACAACCTATAGACTGTATGCTACATCAGCCCCTTACACCAGGAAAACAACCTATAGACTGTAGGCTACATCAGCCCCTTACACCAGGGGAAAACAACCTATAGACTGTAGGCTACATCAGCCCCTTACACCAGGGGAAAACAACATATAGACTGTAGGCTACATCAGCCCCTTACACCAGGGAAAAACAACCTATAGTCTGTAGGCTACATCATCCCCTTACACCAGGGAAAACAACCTATAGACTGTAGGCTACATCAGCCCCTTACACCAGGGAAAACAACCTAAAGTCTGTAGGCAACATCAGCCCCTTACACCAGGGTAAAACAACCTATAGACTGTAGGCTACATCATTCCCTTACACCAGGGGAAAACAACCTATAGACTGTAGGCTACATCAGCCCCTTACACCAGGGGAAAACAACCTATAGTCTATAGGCTACATCAGCACCTTACACCAGGGAAAACAACCTACAGACTGTAGGCTACATCAGCCCCTTACACCAGGGGAAAACAACCTACAGACTGTAGGCTACATCAGCCCCTTACACCAGGGAAAAACAACCTATAGACTGTAGGCTACATCAGCCCCTTACACCAGGGGAAAACAACCTATAGACTGTAGGCTACATCAGCCCCTTACACCAGGGAAAAACAACCTATAGTCTGTAGGCTACATCATCCCCTTACACCAGGGAAAACAACCTAAAGTCTGTAGGCAACATCATTCCCTTACACCAGGGGAAAACAACCTATAGACTGTAGGCTACATCATTCCCTTACACCAGGGGAAAACAACATATAGACTGTAGGCTACATCAGCCCCTTACACCAGGGAAAAACAACCTATAGTCTGTAGGCTACATCATCCCCTTACACCAGGGAAAACAACCTATAGACTGTAGGCTACATCAGCCCCTTACACCAGGGAAAACAACCTAAAGTCTGTAGGCAACATCAGCCCCTTACACCAGGGTAAAACAACCTATAGACTGTAGGCTACATCATTCCCTTACACCAGGGGAAAACAACCTATAGACTGTAGGCTACATCAGCCCCTTACACCAGGGGAAAACAACCTATAGTCTATAGGCTACATCAGCACCTTACACCAGGGAAAACAACCTACAGACTGTAGGCTACATCAGCCCCTTACACCAGGGAAAACAACCTACAGACTGTAGGCTACATCAGCCCCTTACACCAGGGAAAAACAACCTATAGACTGTAGGCTACATCAGCCCCTTACACCAGGGAAAACAACCTATAGACTGTAGGCTACATCAGCCCCTTACACCAGGGAAAAACAACCTATAGTCTGTAGGCTACATCATCCCCTTACACCAGGGAAAACAACCTAAAGTCTGTAGGCAACATCATTCCCTTACACCAGGGGAAAACAACCTATAGACTGTAGGCTACATCATTCCCTTACACCAGGGAAAACAACCTATAGACTGTAGGCTACATCAGCCCCTTACACCAGGGGAAAACAACCTATAGTCTATAGGCTACATCAGCACCTTACACCAGGAAAACAACCTATAGACTGTAGGCTATATCAGCCCCTTACACCAGGGGAAAATAACCTATAGACTGTAGGCTACATCATTCCCTTACACCAGGGGAAAACAACCTATAGCCTGTAGGCTACATCAGCCCCTTACACCAGGGAAAACAACCTATAGTCTATAGGCTACATCAGCACCTTACACCAGGGAAAACAACCTACAGACTGTAGGCTACATCAGCCCCTTACACCAGGGGAAAACAACCTATAGAATGTATGCTACATCAGCCCCTTACACCAGGGAAAAACAACCTATAGACTGTAGGCTACATCAGCCCCTTACACCAGGGGAAAACAACCTATAGACTGTAGGCTACATCAGCCCGTTACACCAGGGAAAAACAACCTATAGTCTGTAGGCTACATCAGCCCCTTACACCAGGGGAAAACAACCTATAGACTGTAGGCTACATCAGCCCCTTACACCAGGGGAAAACAACCTATAGACTGTATGCTACATCAGCCCCTTACACCAGGAAAACAACCTATAGACTGTAGGCTACATCAGCCCCTTACACCAGGGGAAAACAACCTATAGACTGTAGGCTACATCAGCCCCTTACACCAGGGAAAAACAACCTATAGTCTGTAGGCTACATCATCCCCTTACACCAGGGAAAACAACCTAAAGTCTGTAGGCAACATCAGCCCCTTACACCAGGGTAAAACAACCTATAGACTGTAGGCTACATCATTCCCTTACACCAGGGGAAAACAACCTATAGACTGTAGGCTACATCAGCCCCTTACACCAGGGGAAAACAACCTATAGTCTATAGGCTACATCAGCCCCTTACACCAGGGAAAACAACCTACAGACTGTAGGCTACATCAGCCCCTTACACCAGGGGAAAACAACCTACAGACTGTAGGCTACATCAGCCCCTTACACCAGGGAAAAACAACCTATAGACTGTAGGCTACATCAGCCCCTTACACCAGGGAAAAACAACCTATAGACTGTAGGCTACATCAGCCCCTTACACCAGGGGAAAACAACCTATAGACTGTAGGCTACATCAGCCCCTTACACCAGGGAAAAACAACCTATAGTCTGTAGGCTACATCATCCCCTTACACCAGGGAAAACAACCTAAAGTCTGTAGGCAACATCATTCCCTTACACCAGGGGAAAACAACCTATAGACTGTAGGCTACATCATTCCCTTACACCAGGGGAAAACAACCTATAGACTGTAGGCTACATCAGCCCCTTACACCAGGGGAAAACAACCTATAGTCTATAGGCTACATCAGCCCCTTACACCAGGGAAAACAACCTACAGACTGTAGGCTACATCAGCCCCTTACACCAGGGGAAAACAACCTACAGACTGTAGGCTACATCAGCCCCTTACACCAGGGAAAAACAACCTATAGACTGTAGGCTACATCAGCCCCTTACACCAGGGAAAAACAACCTATAGACTGTAGGCTACATCAGCCCCTTACACCAGGGGAAAACAACCTATAGACTGTAGGCTACATCAGCCCCTTACACCAGGGAAAAACAACCTATAGTCTGTAGGCTACATCATCCCCTTACACCAGGGAAAACAACCTAAAGTCTGTAGGCAACATCATTCCCTTACACCAGGGGAAAACAACCTATAGACTGTAGGCTACATCATTCCCTTACACCAGGGGAAAACAACCTATAGACTGTAGGCTACATCAGCCCCTTACACCAGGGGAAAACAACCTATAGTCTATAGGCTACATCAGCACCTTACACCAGGGAAAACAACCTATAGACTGTAGGCTATATCAGCCCCTTACACCAGGGGAAAACAACCTATAGACTGTAGGCTACATCATTCCCTTACACCAGGGGAAAACAACCTATAGCCTGTAGGCTACATCAGCCCCTTACACCAGGGGAAAACAACCTATAGTCTATAGGCTACATCAGCACCTTACACCAGGGAAAACAACCTACAGACTGTAGGCTACATCAGCCCCTTACACCAGGGGAAAACAACCTATAGAATGTATGCTACATCAGCCCCTTACACCAGGGAAAAACAACCTATAGACTGTAGGCTACATCAGCCCCTTACACCAGGGGAAAACAACCTATAGACTGTAGGCTACATCAGCCCGTTACACCAGGGAAAAACAACCTATAGTCTGTAGGCTACATCAGCCCCTTACACCAGGGGAAAACAACCTATAGACTGTAGGCTACATCAGCCCCTTACACCAGGGGAAAACAACCTATAGACTGTATGCTACATCAGCCCCTTACACCAGGAAAACAACCTATAGACTGTAGGCTACATCAGCCCCTTACACCAGGGGAAAACAACCTATAGACTGTAGGCTACATCAGCCCCTTACACCAGGGAAAAACAACCTATAGTCTGTAGGCTACATCATCCCCTTACACCAGGGAAAACAACCTATAGACTGTAGGCTACATCAGCCCCTTACACCAGGGAAAACAACCTAAAGTCTGTAGGCAACATCAGCCCCTTACACCAGGGTAAAACAACCTATAGACTGTAGGCTACATCATTCCCTTACACCAGGGGAAAACAACCTATAGACTGTAGGCTACATCAGCCCCTTACACCAGGGGAAAACAACCTATAGTCTATAGGCTACATCAGCCCCTTACACCAGGGAAAACAACCTACAGACTGTAGGCTACATCAGCCCCTTACACCAGGGGAAAACAACCTACAGACTGTAGGCTACATCAGCCCCTTACACCAGGGAAAAACAACCTATAGACTGTAGGCTACATCAGCCCCTTACACCAGGGGAAAACAACCTATAGAATGTATGCTACATCAGCCCCTTACACCAGGGAAAACAACCTATAGACTGTAGGCTAAATCAGTCCCTTACACCAGGGGACACAACCTATAGACTGTAGGCTACATCAGCCCCTTTACACCAGGGGAAAACAACCTATAGACTGTAGGCTACATCAGTCCCTTACACCAGGGGAAAACAACCTATAGACTGTAGGCTACATCAGCCCCTTACACCAGGGGAAAACAACCTATAGACTGTAGGCTACATCAGCCCCTTACACCAGGGGAAAACAACCTATAGTCTATAGGCTACATCAGCACCTTACACCAGGGAAAACAACCTACAGACTGTAGGCTACATCAGCCCCTTACACCAGGGGAAAACAACCTACAGACTGTAGGCTACATCAGCCCCTTACACCAGGGAAAAACAACCTATAGACTGTAGGCTACATCAGCCCCTTACACCAGGGGAAAACAACCTATAGACTGTAGGCTACATCAGCCCCTTACACCAGGGAAAAACAACCTATAGTCTGTAGGCTACATCAGCCCCTTACACCAGGGGAAAACAACCTATAGACTGTAGGATACATCAGCCCCTTACACCAGGGGAAAACAACCTATAGACTGTATGCTACATCAGCCCCTTACACCAGGAAAACAACCTATAGACTGTAGGCTAAATCAGTCCCTTACACCAGGGGACACAACCTATAGACTGTAGGCTACATCAGTCCCTTTACACCAGGGGAAAACAACCTATAGACTGTAGGCTACATCAGCCCCTTACACCAGGGGACACAACCTATAGTCTGTAGGCTACATCAGCCCCTTACACCAGGGAAAACAACCTATAGTCTGTAGGCTACATCAGCCCCTTACACCAGGGGAAAACAACCTATAGACTGTAGGCTACATCAGCCCCTTACACCAGGGGAAAACAACCTATAGACTGTAGGCTACATCAGCCCCTTACACCAGGGGAAAACAACCTATAGTCTGTAGGCTACATCAGCCCCTTACACCAGGGGACACAACCTATAGACTGTAGGCTACATCAGCCCCTTACACCAGGGGAAAACAACCTATAGTCTGTAGGCTACATCAGCCCCTTATACCAGGGAAAAACAACCTATATTCTGTAGGCTACATCAGCCCCTTACACCAGGGGAAAACAACCTATAGACTGTATGCTACATCAGCCCGTTACACCAGGGAAAAACAACCTATAGTCTGTAGGCTACATCAGCCCCTTACACCAGGGGAAAACAACCTATAGACTGTAGGCTACATCAGCCCCGTACACCAGGGGAAAACAACCTATAGACTGTAGGCTACATCAGCCCCTTACACCAGGGAAAAACAACCGATAGTCTGTAGGCTACATCAGCCCCTTACACCAGGGGACACAATCTATAGTCTGTAGGCTACATCAGCCCCTTACACCAGGGGAAAACAACCTATAGACTGTAGGCTACATCAGCCCCTTACACCAGGGAAAACAACCTATAGACTGTAGGCTACATCAGCCCCTTACACCAGGGGAAAACAACCTACAGACTGTAGGCTACATCAGCCCCTTACACCAGGGAAAAACAACCTATAGACTGTAGGCTACATCAGCCCCTTACACCAGGGGAAAACAACCTATAGACTGTAGGCTACATCAGCCCCTTACACCAGGGAAAAACAACCTATAGTCTGTAGGCTACATCAGCCCCTTACACCAGGGGAAAACAACCTATAGACTGTAGGCTACATCAGCCCCTTACACCAGGGGAAAACAACCTATAGACTGTATGCTACATCAGCCCCTTACACCAGGAAAACAACCTATAGACTGTAGGCTAAATCAGTCCCTTACACCAGGGGACACAACCTATAGACTGTAGGCTACATCAGTCCCTTTACACCAGGGGGAAACAACCTATAGACTGTAGGCTACATCAGCCCCTTACACCAGGGGACACAACCTATAGTCTGTAGGCTACATCAGCCCCTTACACCAGGGAAAACAACCTATAGTCTGTAGGCTACATCAGCCCCTTACACCAGGGGAAAACAACCTATAGACTGTAGGCTACATCAGCCCCTTACACCAGGGAAAACAACCTATAGACTGTAGGCTACATCAGCCCCTTACACCAGGGGAAAACAACCTATAGTCTGTAGGCTACATCAGCCCCTTACACCAGGGGACACAACCTATAGACTGTAGGCTACATCAGCCCCTTACACCAGGGGAAAACAACCTATAGTCTGTAGGCTACATCAGCCCCTTACACCAGGGAAAAACAACCTATATTCTGTAGGCTACATCAGCCCCTTACACCAGGGGAAAACAACCTATAGACTGTATGCTACATCAGCCCGTTACACCAGGGAAAAACAACCTATAGTCTGTAGGCTACATCAGCCCCTTACACCAGGGAAAAACAACCGATAGTCTGTAGGCTACATCAGCCCCTTACACCAGGGGACACAATCTATAGTCTGTAGGCTACATCAGCCCCTTACACCAGGGGAAAACAACCTATAGACTGTAGGCTACATCAGCCCCTTACACCAGGGAAAACAACCTATAGACTGTAGGCTACATCAGCCCCTTACACCAGGGAAAACAACCTATAGACTGTAGGCTACATCAGCCCCTTACACCAGGGGAAAACAACCTATAGACTGTAGGCTACATCAGCCCCTTACACCAGGGGAAAACAACCTATAGTCTATAGGCTACATCAGCACCTTACACCAGGGAAAACAACCTACAGACTGTAGGCTACATCAGCCCCTTACACCAGGGGAAAACAACCTACAGACTGTAGGCTACATCAGCCCCTTACACCAGGGAAAAACAACCTATAGACTGTAGGCTACATCAGCCCCTTACACCAGGGGAAAACAACCTATAGACTGTAGGCTACATCAGCCCCTTACACCAGGGAAAAACAACCTATAGTCTGTAGGCTACATCAGCCCCTTACACCAGGGGAAAACAACCTATAGACTGTAGGCTACATCAGCCCCTTACACCAGGGGAAAACAACCTATAGACTGTATGCTACATCAGCCCCTTACACCAGGAAAACAACCTATAGACTGTAGGCTACATCAGCCCCTTACACCAGGGGACACAACCTATAGACTGTAGGCTACATCAGCCCCTTACACCAGGGGAAAACAACCTATAGTCTGTAGGCTACATCAGCCCCTTACACCAGGGAAAAACAACCTATAGTCTGTAGGCTACATCAGCCCCTTACACCAGGGGAAAACAACCTATAGACTGTAGGCTACATCAGCCCCTTACACCAGGGGAAAACAACCTATAGACTGTATGCTACATCAGCCCGTTACACCAGGGAAAAACAACCTATAGTCTGTAGGCTACATCAGCCCCTTACACCAGGGGAAAACAACCTATAGACTGTAGGCTACATCAGCCCCGTACACCAGGGGAAAACAACCTATAGACTGTAGGCTACATCAGCCCCTAACACCAGGTAAAAACAACCTATAGTCTGTAGGCTACATCAGCCCCTTACACCAGGGGAAAACAACCTATAGTCTGTAGGCTACATCAGCCCCTTACACCAGGGAAAAACAACCTATATTCTGTAGGCTACATCAGCCCCTTACACCAGGGGAAAACAACCTATAGACTGTATGCTACATCAGCCCGTTACACCAGGGAAAAACAACCTATAGTCTGTAGGCTACATCAGCCCCTTACACCAGGGGAAAACAACCTACAGACTGTAGGCTACATCAGCCCCGTACACCAGGGGAAAACAACCTATAGACTGTAGGCTACATCAGCCCCTTACACCAGGGAAAAACAACCGATAGTCTGTAGGCTACATCAGCCCCTTACACCAGGGGACACAATCTATAGTCTGTAGGCTACATCAGCCCCTTACACCAGGGGAAAACAACCTATAGACTGTAGGCTACATCAGCCCCTTACACCAGGGAAAACAACCTATAGACTGTAGGCTACATCAGCCCCTTACACCAGGGAAAACAACCTATAGACTGTAGGCTACATCAGCCCCTTACACCAGGGGAAAACAACCTATAGACTGTAGGCTACATCAGCCCCTTACACCAGGGGAAAACAACCTATAGTCTATAGGCTACATCAGCACCTTACACCAGGGAAAACAACCTACAGACTGTAGGCTACATCAGCCCCTTACACCAGGGGAAAACAACCTACAGACTGTAGGCTACATCAGCCCCTTACACCAGGGAAAAACAACCTATAGACTGTAGGCTACATCAGCCCCTTACACCAGGGGAAAACAACCTATAGACTGTAGGCTACATCAGCCCCTTACACCAGGGAAAACAACCTATAGTCTGTAGGCTACATCAGCCCCTTACACCAGGGGAAAACAACCTATAGACTGTAGGCTACATCAGCCCCTTACACCAGGGGAAAACAACCTATAGACTGTATGCTACATCAGCCCCTTACACCAGGAAAACAACCTATAGACTGTAGGCTACATCAGCCCCTTACACCAGGGGAAAACAACCTATAGACTGTAGGCTACATCAGTCCCTTACACCAGGGGAAAACAACCTATAGACTGTAGGCTACATCAGTCCCTTACACCAGGGGAAAACAACCTATAGACTGTAGGCTACATCAGCCCCTTACACCAGGGGAAAACAACCTATAGACTGTAGGCTACATCAGCCCCTTACACCAGGGGACACAATCTATAGTCTGTAGGCTACATCAGCCCCTTACACCAGGGGAAAACAACCTATAGACTGTAGGCTACATCAGCCCCTTACACCAGGGGACACAACCTATAGTCTGTAGGCTACATCAGCCCCTTACACCAGGGAAAACAACCTATAGTCTGTAGGCTACATCAGCCCCTTACACCAGGGGAAAACAACCTATAGACTGTAGGCTACATCAGCCCCTTACACCAGGGGAAAACAACCTATAGACTGTAGGCTACATCAGCCCCTTACACCAGGGAAAACAACCTATAGTCTGTAGGCTACATCAGCCCCTTACACCAGGGGACACAACCTATAGACTGTAGGCTACATCAGCCCCTTACACCAGGGGAAAACAACCTATAGTCTGTAGGCTACATCAGCCCCTTACACCAGGGAAAAACAACCTATAGTCTGTAGGCTACATCAGCCCCTTACACCAGGGGAAAACAACCTATAGACTGTAGGCTACATCAGCCCCTTACACCAGGGAAAACAACCTATAGACTGTATGCTACATCAGCCCGTTACACCAGGGAAAAACAACCTATAGTCTGTAGGCTACATCAGCCCCTTACACCAGGGGAAAACAACCTATAGACTGTAGGCTACATCAGCCCCGTACACCAGGGGAAAACAACCTATAGACTGTAGGCTACATCAGCCCCTAACACCAGGTAAAAACAACCTATAGTCTGTAGGCTACATCAGCCCCTTACACCAGGGGACACAATCTATAGTCTGTAGGCTACATCAGCCCCTTACACCAGGGGAAAACAACCTATAGACTGTAGGCTACATCAGCCCCTTACACCAGGGAAAACAACCTATAGACTGTAGGCTACATCAGCCCCTTACACCAGGGAAAACAACCTATAGACTGTAGGCTACATCAGCCCCTTACACCAGGGGAAAACAACCTATAGACTGTAGGCTACATCAGCCCCTTACACCAGGGAAAACAACCTATAGACTGTAGGCTACATCAGCCCCTTACACCAGGGGACACAACCTATAGTCTGTAGGCTACATCAGCCCCTTACACCAGGGGAAAACAACCTATAGACTGTAGGCTACATCAGCCCCTTACACCAGGGGAAAACAACCTATAGACTGTAGGCTACATCAGCCCCTTACACCAGGGAAAACAACCTATAGACTGTAGGCTACATTAGCCCCTTACACCAGGGAAAACAACCTATAGTCTGTAGGCTACATCAGCCCCTTACACCAGGGAAAACAACCTATAGTCTGTAGGCTATATCAGCCCCTTACACCAGGGGAAAACAACCTATAGACTAGACTGTATGCTACATCAGCCCCTTACGCCAGGGAAAAACAACCTATAGTCTGTAGGCTACATCAGCCCCTTACACCAGGGGACACAATCTATAGTCTGTAGGCTACATCAGCCCCTTACACCAGGGGAAAACAACCTATAGACTGTAGGCTACATCAGCCCCTTACACCAGGGGACACAACCTATAGTCTGTAGGCTATATCAGCCCCTTACACCAGGGGAAAACAACCTATAGACTGTAGGCTACATCAGCCCCTTACACCAGGGAAAACAACCTATAGACTGTAGGCTACATCAGCCCCTTACACCAGGGGAAAACAACCTATAGACTGTAGGCTACATCAGCCCCTTACACCAGGGGAAAACAACCTATAGACTGTAGGCTACATCAGCCCCTTACACCAGGGGAAAACAACCTATAGACTGTAGGCTACATCAGCCCCTTACACCAGGGGAAAACAACCTATAGACTGTAGGCTACATCAGCCCCGTACACCAGGGGAAAACAACCTATAGACTGTAGGCTACATCAGCCCCTTACACCAGGGAAAACAACCTATAGTCTGTAGGCTACATCAGCCCCTTACACCAGGGAAAAACAACCTATAGTCTGTAGGCTACATCAGCCCCTTACACCAGGGGAAAACAACCTATAGACTGTAGGCTACATCAGCCCCTTACACCAGGGGACACAACCTATAGTCTGTAGGCTACATCAGCCCCTTACACCAGGGGAAAACAACCTATAGACTGTAGGCTACATCAGCCCCTTACACCAGGGAAAACAACCTATAGACTGTAGGCTACATCAACCCCTTACACCAGGGAAAACAACCTATAGACTGTAGGCTACATCAGCCCCTTACACCAGGGGAAAACAACCTATAGACTGTAGGCTACATCAGCCCCTTACACCAGGGGAAAACAACCTATAGACTGTAGGCTACATCAGCCCCTTACACCAGGGGACACAACCTATAGTCTGTAGGCTACATCAGTCCCTTACACCAGGGGAAAACAACCTGTAGACTGTAGGCTACATCAGTCCCTTACACCAGGGGAAAACAACCTATAGACTGTAGGCTACATCAGCCCCTTACACCAGGGGAAAACAACCTATAGACTGTAGGCTACATCAGCCCCTTACACCAGGGGACACAACCTATAGTCTGTAGGCTACATCAGCCCCTTACACCAGGGAAAACAACCTATAGACTGTAGGCTACATCAGCCCCTTACACCAGGGGAAAACAACCTATAGACTGTAGGCTACATCAGCCCCTTACACCAGGGAAAACAACCTATAGACTGTAGGCTACATTAGCCCCTTACACCAGGGAAAACAACCTATAGTCTGTAGGCTACATCAGCCCCTTACACCAGGGAAAACAACCTATAGTCTGTAGGCTATATCAGCCCCTTACACCAGGGGAAAACAACCTATAGACTAGACTGTATGCTACATCAGCCCCTTACGCCAGGGAAAAACAACCTATAGACTGTAGGCTACATCAGCCCCTTACACCAGGGGAAAACAACCTATAGACTGTAGGCTACATCAGCCCCTTACACCAGGGAAAACAACCTATAGACTGTAGGCTACATCAGCCCCTTACACCAGGGGAAAACAACCTATAGACTGTAGGCTACATCAGCCCCTTACACCAGGGGAAAACAACCTATAGACTGTAGGCTACATCAGCCCCTTACACCAGGGAAAACAACCTATAGACTGTAGGCTACATCAGCCCCTTACACCAGGGGACACAACCTATAGTCTGTAGGCTACATCAGTCCCTTACACCAGGGGAAAACAACCTGTAGACTGTAGGCTACATCAGTCCCTTACACCAGGGGAAAACAACCTATAGACTGTAGGCTACATCAGCCCCTTACACCAGGGGAAAACAACCTATAGACTGTAGGCTACATCAGCCCCTTACACCAGGGAAAACAACCTATAGACTGTAGGCTACATCAGCCCCTTACACCAGGAAAACAACCTATAGACTGTAGGCTACATCAGCCCCTTACACCAGGGAAAACAACCTATAGACTGTAGGCTACATCAGCCCCTTACACCAGGGAAAACAACCTATAGACTGTAGGCTACATCAGCCCCTTACACCAGGGGAAAACAACCTATAGACTGTAGGCTACATCAGCCCCTTACACCAGGGAAAACAACCTATAGACTGTAGGCTACATCAGCCCCTTACACCAGGGGAAAACAACCTATAGACTGTAGGCTACATCAGCCCCGTACACCAGGGGAAAACAACCTATAGACTGTAGGCTACATCAGCCCCTTACACCAGGGAAAACAACCTATAGACTGTAGGCTACATCAGCCCCTTACACCAGGGGAAAACAACCTATAGTCTGTAGGCTACATCAGCCCCTTACACCAGGGAAAAACAACCTATAGTCTGTAGGCTACATCAGCCCCTTACACCAGGGGACACAATCTATAGTCTGTAGGCTACATCAGCCCCTTACACCAGGGGAAAACAACCTATAGACTGTAGGCTACATCAGCCCCTTACACCAGGGAAAACAACCTATAGACTGTAGGCTACATCAGCCCCTTACACCAGGGGAAAACAACCTATAGTCTGTAGGCTACATCAGCCCCTTACACCAGGGAAAAACAACCTATAGTCTGTAGGCTACATCAGCCCCTTACACCAGGGGACACAATCTATAGTCTGTAGGCTACATCAGCCCCTTACACCAGGGGAAAACAACCTATAGACTGTAGGCTACATCAGCCCCTTACACCAGGGAAAACAACCTATAGACTGTAGGCTACATCAGCCCCTTACACCAGGGGACACAACCTATAGTCTGTAGGCTACATCAGCCCCTTACACCAGGGGAAAACAACCTATAGACTGTAGGCTACATCAGCCCCTTACACCAGGGGAAAACAACCTATAGACTGTAGGCTACATCAGCCCCTTACACCAGGGAAAACAACCTATAGACTGTAGGCTACATTAGCCCCTTACACCAGGGAAAACAACCTATAGTCTGTAGGCTACATCAGCCCCTTACACCAGGGGAAAACAACCTATAGACTAGACTGTATGCTACATCAGCCCCTTACGCCAGGGAAAAACAACCTATAGTCTGTAGGCTACATCAGCCCCTTACACCAGGGGACACAATCTATAGTCTGTAGGCTACATCAGCCCCTTACACCAGGGGAAAACAACCTATAGACTGTAGGCTACATCAGCCCCTTACACCAGGGGACACAACCTATAGTCTGTAGGCTACATCAGCCCCTTACACCAGGGAAAACAACCTATAGACTGTAGGCTACATCAGCCCCTTACACCAGGGAAAACAACCTATAGACTGTAGGCTACATCAGCCCCTTACACCAGGGAAAACAACCTATAGACTGTAGGCTACATCAGCCCCTTACACCAGGGGAAAACAACCTATAGACTGTAGGCTACATCAGCCCCTTACACCAGGGGAAAACAACCTATAGACTGTAGGCTACATCAGCCCCTTACACCAGGGGAAAACAACCTATAGACTGTAGGCTACATCAGCCCCGTACACCAGGGGAAAACAACCTATAGACTGTAGGCTACATCAGCCCCTTACACCAGGGGAAAACAACCTATAGACTGTAGGCTACATCAGCCCCTTACACCAGGGGACACAACCTATAGTCTGTAGGCTACATCAGCCCCTTACACCAGGGAAAACAACCTATAGACTGTAGGCTACATCAGCCCCTTACACCAGGGAAAACAACCTATAGACTGTAGGCTACATCAGCCCCTTACACCAGGGAAAACAACCTATAGACTGTAGGCTACATCAGCCCCTTACACCAGGGGACACAACCTATAGTCTGTAGGCTACATCAGTCCCTTACACCAGGGGAAAACAACCTGTAGACTGTAGGCTACATCAGTCCCTTACATCAGGGGAAAACAACCTATAGACTGTAGGCTACATCAGCCCCTTACACCAGGGGAAAACAACCTATAGACTGTAGGCTACATCAGCCCCTTACACCAGGGAAAACAACCTATAGACTGTAGGCTACATCAGCCCCTTACACCAGGGGAAAACAACCTATAGACTGTAGGCTACATCAGCCCCTTACACCAGGGAAAACAACCTATAGACTGTAGGCTACATTAGCCCCTTACACCAGGGAAAACAACCTATAGTCTGTAGGCTACATCAGCCCCTTACACCAGGGAAAACAACCTATAGTCTGTAGGCTATATCAGCCCCTTACACCAGGGAAAACAACCTATAGACTAGACTGTATGCTACATCAGCCCCTTACGCCAGGGAAAACAACCTATAGACTGTAGGCTACATCAGCCCCTTACACCAGGGAAAACAACCTATAGACTGTAGGCTACATCAGCCCCTTACACCAGGGAAAACAACCTATAGACTGTAGGCTACATTAGCCCCTTACACCAGGGAAAACAACCTATAGTCTGTAGGCTACATCAGCCCCTTACACCAGGGAAAACAACCTATAGTCTGTAGGCTATATCAGCCCCTTACACCAGGGGAAAACAACCTATAGACTAGACTGTATGCTACATCAGCCCCTTACGCCAGGGAAAACAACCTATAGACTGTAGGCTACATCAGCCCCTTACACCAGGGGAAAACAACCTATAGACTGTAGGCTACATCAGCCCCTTACACCAGGGGAAAACAACCTATAGACTGTAGGCTACATCAGCCCCTTACACCAGGGGACACAATCTATAGTCTGTAGGCTACATCAGCCCCTTACACCAGGGGAAAACAACCTATAGACTGTAGGCTACATCAGCCCCTTACACCAGGGGAAAACAACCTATAGACTGTAGGCTACATCAGCCCCGTACACCAGGGAAAACAACCTATAGACTGTAGGCTACATCAGCCCCTTACACCAGGGGAAAACAACCTATAGACTGTAGGCTACATCAGCCCCTTACACCAGGGGACACAACCTATAGTCTGTAGGCTACATCAGCCCCTTACACCAGGGGAAAACAACCTATAGACTGTAGGCTACATCAGCCCCTTACACCAGGGAAAACAACCTATAGACTGTAGGCTACATCAGCCCCTTACACCAGGGAAAACAACCTATAGACTGTAGGCTACATCAGCCCCTTACACCAGGGGACACAACCTATAGTCTGTAGGCTACATCAGTCCCTTACACCAGGGGAAAACAACCTGTAGACTGTAGGCTACATCAGTCCCTTACATCAGGGGAAAACAACCTATAGACTGTAGGCTACATCAGCCCCTTACACCAGGGGAAAACAACCTATAGACTGTAGGCTACATCAGCCCCTTACACCAGGGGACACAACCTATAGTCTGTAGGCTACATCAGCCCCTTACACCAGGGGAAAACAACCTATAGACTGTAGGCTACATCAGCCCCTTACACCAGGGGAAAACAACCTATAGACTGTAGGCTACATCAGCCCCTTACACCAGGGAAAACAACCTATAGACTGTAGGCTACATTAGCCCCTTACACCAGGGAAAACAACCTATAGTCTGTAGGCTACATCAGCCCCTTACACCAGGGAAAACAACCTATAGTCTGTAGGCTATATCAGCCCCTTACACCAGGGGAAAACAACCTATAGACTAGACTGTATGCTACATCAGCCCCTTACGCCAGGGAAAACAACCTATAGACTGTAGGCTACATCAGCCCCTTACACCAGGGGAAAACAACCTATAGACTGTAGGCTACATCAGCCCCTTACACCAGGGAAAACAACCTATAGACTGTAGGCTACATTAGCCCCTTACACCAGGAAAACAACCTATAGTCTGTAAACAACCTATAGTCTGTAGGCTACATCAGCCCCTTACACCAGGGAAAACAACCTATAGTCTGTAGGCTATATCAGCCCCTTACACCAGGGGAAAACAACCTATAGACTAGACTGTATGCTACATCAGCCCCTTACACCAGGAAAACAACCTATAGACTGTAGGCTACATCAGCCCCTTACACCAGGGAAAACAACCTATAGACTGTAGGCTACATCAGCCCCTTACACCAGGGGAAAACAACCTATAGACTGTAGGCTACATCAGCCCCTTACACCAGGGGACACAATCTATAGTCTGTAGGCTACATCAGCCCCTTACACCAGGGGAAAACAACCTATAGACTGTAGGCTACATCAGCCCCTTACACCAGGGGACACAACCTATAGTCTGTAGGCTACATCAGCCCCTTACACCAGGGAAAACAACCTATAGTCTGTAGGCTACATCAGCCCCTTACACCAGGGGAAAACAACCTATAGACTGTAGGCTACATCAGCCCCTTACACCAGGGGAAAACAACCTATAGACTGTAGGCTACATCAGCCCCTTACACCAGGGAAAACAACCTATAGACTGTAGGCTACATTAGCCCCTTACACCAGGGAAAACAACCTATAGTCTGTAGGCTACATCAGCCCCTTACACCAGGGAAAACAACCTATAGTCTGTAGGCTATATCAGCCCCTTACACCAGGGGAAAACAACCTATAGACTAGACTGTATGCTACATCAGCCCCTTACGCCAGGGAAAACAACCTATAGACTGTAGGCTACATCAGCCCCTTACACCAGGGGAAAACAACCTATAGACTGTAGGCTACATCAGCCCCTTACACCAGGGGAAAACAACCTATAGACTGTAGGCTACATCAGCCCCTTACACCAGGGGACACAATCTATAGTCTGTAGGCTACATCAGCCCCTTACACCAGGGAAAACAACCTATAGACTGTAGGCTACATCAGCCCCTTACACCAGGGGACACAACCTATAGTCTGTAGGCTACATCAGCCCCTTACACCAGGGAAAACAACCTATAGTCTGTAGGCTACATCAGCCCCTTACACCAGGGGAAAACAACCTATAGACTGTAGGCTACATCAGCCCCTTACACCAGGGGAAAACAACCTATAGACTGTAGGCTACATCAGCCCCTTACACCAGGGGAAAACAACCTATAGTCTGTAGGCTACATCAGACCCTTACACCAGGGGACACAACCTATAGACTGTAGGCTACATCAGCCCCTTACACCAGGGGAAAACAACCTATAGTCTGTAGGCTACATCAGCCCCTTACACCAGGGAAAAACAACCTATAGTCTGTAGGCTACATCAGCCCCTTACACCAGGGGAAAACAACCTATAGACTGTAGGCTACATCAGCCCCTTACACCAGGGGAAAACAACCTATAGACTGTATGCTACATCAGCCCCGTACACCAGGGGAAAACAACCTATAGACTGTAGGCTACATCAGCCCCTTACACCAGGGGAAAACAAACTATAGACTGTAGGCTACATCAGCCCCTTACACCAGGGGAAAACAACCTATAGACTGTAGGCTACATCAGCCCCTTACACCAGGGAAAACAACCTATAGACTGTAGGCTACATTAGCCCCTTACACCAGGGAAAACAACCTATAGTCTGTAGGCTACATCAGCCCCTTACACCAGGGAAAACAACCTATAGTCTGTAGGCTATATCAGCCCCTTACACCAGGGGAAAACAACCTATAGACTAGACTGTAGGCTACATCAGCCCCTTACACCAGGGAAAACAACCTATAGTCTGTAGGCTACATCAGTCCCTTACACCAGGGGAAAACAACCTATAGACTAGACTGTATGCTACATCAGCCCCTTACACCAGGGAAAAACAACCTATAGTCTGTAGGCTACATCAGCCCCTTACACCAGGGAAAAACAACCTATAGTCTGTAGGCTACATCAGCCCCTTACACCAGGGGAAAACAACCAATAGACTGTAGGCTACATCAGCCCCTTACACCAGGGAAAACAACCTATAGACTGTAGGCTACATTAGCCCCTTACACCAGGGAAAACAACCTATAGTCTGTAGGCTACATCAGCCCCTTACACCAGGGAAAACAACCTATAGTCTGTAGGCTACATCAGTCCCTTACACCAGGGGAAAACAACCTATAGACTAGACTGTATGCTACATCAGCCCCTTACACCAGGGAAAAACAACCTATAGTCTGTAGGCTACATCAGCCCCTTACACCAGGGAAAAACAACCTATAGTCTGTAGGCTACATCAGCCCCTTACACCAGGGGAAAACAACCAATAGACTGTAGGCTACATCAGCCCCTTTACACCAGGGGAAAACAACCTATAGACTGTAGGCTACATCAGTCCCTTACACCAGGGGAAAACAACCTATAGACAGACTGTAGGCTACATCAGCCCCTTACACCAGGGGAAAACAACCTATAGACTGTAGGCTACATCAGCCCCTTACACCAGGGGAAAACAACCTATAGTCTGTAGGCTACATCAGCACCTTACACCAGGGAAAACAACCTATAGACTGTAGGCTACATCAGCCCCTTACACCAGGGAAAACAACCTATAGACTGTAGGCTACATCAGCCCCTTACACCAGGGAAAACAACCTATAGACTGTAGGCTACATCAGCCCCTTACACCAGGGGAAAACAACCTATAGACTGTAGGCTACATCAGCCCCTTACACCAGGGGAAAACAACCTATAGACTGTAGGCTACATCAGCCCCTTACACCAGGGGAAAACAACCTATAGACTGTAGGCTACATCAGCCCCTTACACCAGGGAAAACAACCTATAGACTGTAGGCTACATCAGCCCCTTACACCAGGGAAAACAACCTATAGACTGTAGGCTACATCAGCCCCTTACACCAGGGGAAAACAACCTATAGACTGTAGGCTACATCAGCCCCTTACACCAGGGGAAAACAACCTATAGACTGTAGGCTACATCAGCCCCTTACACCAGGGGAAAACAACCTATAGACTGTAGGCTACATCAGCCCCTTACACCAGGGGAAAACAACCTATAGACTGTAGGCTACATTAGTCCCTTACACCAGGGGAAAACAACCTATAGACTGTAGGCTACATCAGTCCCTTACACAAGGGGAAAACAACCTATAGACTGTAGGCTACATCAGCCCCTTACACCAGGGGACACAACCTATAGTCTGTAGGCTACATCATTCCCTTACACCAGGGGAAAACAACCTATAGACTGTAGGCTACATCAGCCCCTTACACCAGGGGACACAACCTATAGTCTATAGGCTACATCAGCCCCTTACACCAGGGAAAACAACCTATAGTCTGTAGGCTACATCAGCCCCTTACACCAGGGGAAAACAACCTATAGACTGTAGGCTACATCAGCCCCTTACACCAGGGGAAAACAACCTATAGACTGTAGGCTACATCAGCCCCTTACACCAGGGGAAAACAACCTATAGTCTGTAGGCCACATCAGCCCCTTACACCAGGGGACACAACCTATAGACTGTAGGCTACATCAGCCCCTTACACCAGGGGAAAACAACCTATAGTCAGTAGACTACATCAGTCCCTTACACCAGGGGAAAACAACCTATAGACTGTAGGCTACATCAGTCCCTTACACCAGGGGAAAACAACATATAGACTGTAGGCTACATCAGCCCCTTACACCAGGGGAAAACAACCTATAGACTGTAGGCTACATCAGCCCCGTACACCAGGGGACACAACCTATAGTCTGTAGGCTACATCAGCCCCTTACACCAGGGGAAAACAACCTATAGACTGTAGGCTACATCAGCCCCTTACACCAGGGGAAAACAACCTATAGACTGTAGGCTACATCAGGCCCTTACACCAGGGGAAAACAACCTATAGACTGTAGGCTACATCAGCCCCTTACATCAGGTGAAAACAACCTATAGACTGTAGGCCACATCAGCCCCTTACATCAGGGGAAAACAACCTATAGACTGTAGGCTACATCAGCCCCTTACATCAGGGGAAAACAACCTGTAGTTTGTAGGCTACATCAGCCCCTTACACCAGGGAAAACAACCTACAGTCTGTAGGCTACATCAGCCCCTTACACCAGGGAAAACAACCTACAGTCTGTAGGCTACATCATCCCCTTACATCAGGGGAAAACAACCTATAGACTGTAGGCTACATCAGCCCCTTACACCAGGGAAAACAACCTATAGACTGTAGGCTACATTAGCCCCTTACACCATGGAAAACAACCTATAGTCTGTAGGCTACATCAGTCCCTTACACCAGGGGAAAACAACCTATAGACTAGACTGTATGCTACATCAGCCCCTTACACCAGGGAAAAACAACCTATAGTCTGTAGGCTACATCAGCCCCTTACACCAGGGAAAAACAACCTATAGTCTGTAGGCTACATCAGCCCCTTACACCAGGGGAAAACAACCTATAGACTGTAGGCTACATCAGCCCCTTTACAACAGGGGAAAACAACCTATAGACTGTAGCCTACATCAGTCCCTTACACCAGGGGAAAACAACCTATAGACAGACTGTAGGCTACATCAGCCCCTTACACCAGGGGAAAACAACCTATAGACTGTAGGCTACATCAGCCCCTTACACCAGGGGAAAACAACCTATAGTCTGTAGGCTACATCAGCACCTTACACCAGGGGAAAACAACCTATAGACTGTAGGCTACATCAGCCCCTTACACCAGGGAAAACAACCTATAGACTGTAGGCTACATCAGCCCCTTACACCAGGGAAAACAACCTATAGACTGTAGGCTACATCAGCCCCTTACACCAGGGAAAACAACCTATAGACTGTAGGCTACATCAGCCCCTTACACCAGGGGAAAACAACCTATAGACTGTAGGCTACATCAGTCCCTTACACCAGGGGAAAACAACCTATAGACTGTAGGCTACATCAGCCCCTTACACCAGGGGAAAACAACCTATAGACTGTAGGCTACATCAGCCCCTTACACCAGGGGAAAACAACCTATAGACTGTAGGCTACATCAGTCCCTTACACCAGGGGAAAACAACCTATAGACTGTAGGCTACATCAGTCCCTTACACCAGGGGAAAACAACCTATAGACTGTAGGCTACATCAGCCCCTTACACCAGGGGAAAACAACCTATAGACTGTAGGCTACATCAGCCCCTTACACCAGGGGACACAACCTATAGTCTGTAGGCTACATCAGCCCCTTACACCAGGGAAAACAACCTATAGTCTGTAGGCTACATCAGCCCCTTACACCAGGGAAAAACAACCTATAGTCTGTAGGCTACATCAGCCCCTTACACCAGGGAAAACAACCTATAGACTGTAGGCTACATCAGCCCCTTACACCAGGGAAAACAACCTATAGACTGTAGGCTACATCAGCCCCTTACACCAGGGGAAAACAACCTATAGACTGTAGGCTACATCAGCCCCTTACACCAGGGGAAAACAACCTATAGACTGTAGGCTACATCAGCCCCTTATACCAGGGAAAACAACCTATAGTCTGTAGGCTACATCAGCCCCTTACACCAGGGGAAAACAACCTATAGACTGTAGGCTACATCAGCCCCTTACACCAGGGGAAAACAACCTATAGACTGTAGGCTACATCAGCCCCTTACACCAGGGGAAAACAACCTATAGACTGTAGGCTACATCAGCCCCTTACACCAGGGGAAACAACCTATAGACTGTAGGCTACATCAGCCCCTTACACCAGGGAAAACAACCTATAGACTGTAGGCTACATCAGCCCCTTACACCAGGGAAAACAACCTATAGACTGTAGGCTACATCAGCCCCTTACACCAGGGAAAACAACCTA
The DNA here is from genome assembly GCF_034236695.1 of Oncorhynchus nerka. Lineage (NCBI taxonomy): Eukaryota > Metazoa > Chordata > Actinopteri > Salmoniformes > Salmonidae > Oncorhynchus > Oncorhynchus nerka. The sequence goes on from NC_088418.1 coordinate 60,132,641, forward strand.
TAGACTGTAGGCTACATCAGCCCCTTACACCAGGGAAAACAACCTATAGACTGTAGGCTACATCAGTCCCCTTACACCAGGGAAAACAACCTATAGACTGTAGGCTACATCAGTCCCTTACACCAGGGGAAAACAACCTATAGACTGTAGGCTACATCAGCCCCTTACACCAGGGGAAAACAACCTATAGACTGTAGGCTACATCAGCCCCTTACACCAGGGGACACAACCTATAGTCTGTAGGCTACATCAGCCCCTTACACCAGGGAAAACAACCTATAGTCTGTAGGCTACATCAGCCCCTTACACCAGGGAAAAACAACCTATAGTCTGTAGGCTACATCAGCCCCTTACACCAGGGAAAACAACCTATAGACTGTAGGCTACATCAGCCCCTTACACCAGGGAAAACAACCTATAGACTGTAGGCTACATCAGCCCCTTACACCAGGGGAAAACAACCTATAGACTGTAGGCTACATCAGCCCCGTACACCAGGGGAAAACAACCTATAGACTGTAGGCTACATCAGCCCCTTATACCAGGGAAAACAACCTATAGTCTGTAGGCTACATCAGCCCCTTACACCAGGGGAAAACAACCTATAGACTGTAGGCTACATCAGCCCCTTACACCAGGGGAAAACAACCTATAGACTGTAGGCTACATCAGCCCCTTACACCAGGGGAAAACAACCTATAGACTGTAGGCTACATCAGCCCCTTACACCAGGGGACACAACCTATAGACTGTAGGCTACATCAGCCCCGTACACCAGGGGAAAACAACCTATAGACTGTAGGCTACATCAGCCCCTTACACCAGGGGAAAACAACCTATAGACTGTAGGCTACATCAGCCCCTTACACCAGGGAAAACAACCTATAGACTGTAGGCTACATCAGCCCCTTACACCAGGGGAAAACAACCCATAGACTGTATGCTACATCAGCCCCTTACACCAGGGAAAAACAACCTATAGTCTGTAGGCTACATCAGCCCCTTACACCAGGGAAAACAACCTATAGACTGTAGGCTACATCAGCCCCTTACACCAGGGAAAACAACCTATAGACTGTAGGCTACATCAGCCCCGTACACCAGGGGAAAACAACCTATAGACTGTAGGCTACATCAGCCCCTTACACCAGGGGACACAACCTATAGACTGTAGGCTACATCAGCCCCTTACACCAGGGAAAACAACCTATAGTCTGTAGGCTACATCAGCCCCTTACACCAGGGGAAAACAACCTATAGACTGTAGGCTACATCAGCCCCTTACACCAGGGGAAAACAACCTATAGACTGTAGGCTACATCAGTCCCTTACACCAGGGGAAAACAACCTATAGACTGTAGGCTACATCAGCCCCTTTACACCAGGGGAAAACAACCTATAGACTGTAGGCTACATCAGTCCCTTACACCAGGGGAAAACAACCTATAGACAGACTGTAGGCTACATCAGCCCCTTACACCAGGGGAAAACAACCTATAGACTGTAGGCTACATCAGCCCCTTACACCAGGGGAAAACAACCTATAGTCTGTAGGCTACATCAGCACCTTACACCAGGGGAAAACAACCTATAGACTGTAGGCTACATCAGCCCCTTACACCAGGGGAAAACAACCTATAGACTGTATGCTACATCAGCCCCTTACACCAGGGAAAAACAACCTATAGTCTGTAGGCTACATCAGCCCCTTACACCAGGGGAAAACAACCTATAGACTGTAGGCTACATCAGCCCCTTACACCAGGGGAAAACAACCTATAGTCTGTAGGCTACATCAGCACCTTACACCAGGGGAAAACAACCTATAGACTGTAGGCTACATCAGCCCCTTACACCAGGGGAAAACAACCTATAGACTGTAGGCTACATCAGCCCCTTACACCAGGGAAAACAACCTATAGACTGTAGGCTACATCAGCCCCTTACACCAGGGGAAAACAACCTATAGACTGTAGGCTACATCAGCCCCTTACACCAGGGAAAACAACCTATAGACTGTAGGCTACATCAGCCCAACCTATAGACTGTAGGCTACATCAGCCCCGTACACCAGGGGAAAACAACCTATAGACTGTAGGCTACATCAGCCCCTTACACCAGGGGAAAACAACCTATAGTCTGTAGGCTACATCAGCCCCTTACACCAGGGGAAAACAACCTATAGACTGTAGGCTACATCAGCCCCTTACACCAGGGAAAACAACCTATAGACTGTAGGCTACATCAGCCCCTTACACCAGGGAAAACAACCTATAGACTGTAGGCTACATCAGCCCCTTACACCAGGGAAAACAACCTATAGACTGTAGGCTACATCAGCCCCTTACACCAGGGAAAACAACCTATAGACTGTAGGCTACATCAGCCCCTTACACCAGGGGAAAACAACCTATAGACTGTAGGCTACATCAGCCCCTTACACCAGGGAAAACAACCTATAGACTGTAGGCTACATCAGCCCCTTACACCAGGGAAAACAACCTATAGACTGTATGCTACATCAGCCCCTTACACCAGGGAAAACAACCTATAGTCTGTAGGCTACATCAGCCCCTTACACCAGGGAAAACAACCTATAGACTGTAGGCTACATCAGCCCCTTACACCAGGGAAAACAACCTATAGACTGTAGGCTACATCAGCCCCTTACACCAGGGGAAAACAACCTATAGACTGTAGGCTACATCAGCCCCTTACACCAGGGGACACAACCTATAGACTGTAGGCTACATCAGCCCCTTACACCAGGGGAAAACAACCTATAGACTGTAGGCTACATCAGCCCCTTACACCAGGGAAAACAACCTATAGACTGTAGGCTACATCAGCCCCTTTACACCAGGGAAAACAACCTATAGACTGTAGGCTACATCAGCCCCTTACACCAGGGGAAACAACCTATAGACTGTAGGCTACATCAGCCCCTTTACACCAGGGGAAAACAACCTATAGACTGTAGGCTACATCAGTCCCTTACACCAGGGGAAAACAACCTATAGACTGTGTAGGCTACATCAGCCCCTTACACCAGGGGAAAACAACCTATAGACTGTAGGCTACATCAGCCCCTTACACCAGGGAAAACAACCTATAGTCTGTAGGCTACATCAGCACCTTACACCAGGGAAAACAACCTATAGACTGTAGGCTACATCAGCCCCTTACACCAGGGGAAAACAACCTATAGACTGTATGCTACATCAGCCCCTTACACCAGGGAAAAACAACCTATAGTCTGTAGGCTACATCAGCCCCTTACACCAGGGGAAAACAACCTATAGACTGTAGGCTACATCAGCCCTCACCAGGGGAAAACAACCCTGTACACATCAGGGGAAAACAACCTATAGACTGTAGGCTACATCAGCCCCTTACACCAGGGAAAACAACCTATAGACTGTAGGCTACATCAGCCCCCTTACACCAGGGGAAAACAACCTATAGACTGTAGGCTACATCAGCCCCTTACACCAGGGGAAAACAACCTATAGACTGTAGGCTACATCAGCCCCTTACACCAGGGGAAAACAACCTATAGACTGTAGGCTACATCAGCCCCTTACACCAGGGAAAACAACCTATAGACTGTAGGCTACATCAGCCCCTTACACCAGGGAAAACAACCTATAGACTGTAGGCTACATCAGCCCCTTACACCAGGGGAAAACAACCTATAGACTGTAGGCTACATCAGCCCCTTACACCAGGGGAAAACAACCTATAGACTGTAGGCTACATCAGCCCCTTACACCAGGGGACACAACCTATAGACTGTAGGCTACATCAGCCCCTTACACCAGGGAAAACAACCTATAGTCTGTAGGCTGTAGGCAACATCAGCCCCTTACACCAGGGGAAAACAACCTATAGACTGTAGGCTACATCAGCCCCTTACACCAGGGAAAACAACCTATAGACTGTAGGCTACATCAGCCCCTTACACCAGGGAAAACAACCTATAGACTGTAGGCTACATCAGCCCCTTACACCAGGGGAAAACAACCTATCTGTAGGCTACATCAGCCCTTACACCAGGGGAAAACAACCTATAGACTGTAGGCTACATCAGCCCCTTACACCAGGGGAAAACAACCTATAGACTGTAGGCTACATCAGCCCCTTACACCAGGGAAAACAACCTATAGTCTGTAGGCTACATCAGCCCCTTACACCAGGGAAAACAACCTATAGGGCTACATCAACCTTACACCAGGGGAAAACAACCTATAGACTGTAGGCTACATCAGGGAAAACAACCTACTGTAGGCTCATCAGCCCCTTACACCAGGGGAAAACAACCTATAGACTGTAGGCTACATCAGCCCCTTACACCAGGGGAAAACAACCTATAGACTGTAGGCTACATCAGCCCCTTACACCAGGGGAAAACAACCTATAGACTGTAGGCTACATCAGCCCCTTTACACCAGGGGAAAACAACCTATAGACTGTAGGCTACATCAGTCCCTTACACCAGGGGAAAACAACCTATAGACAGACTGTAGGCTACATCAGCCCCTTACACCAGGGGAAAACAACCTATAGACTGTAGGCTACATCAGCCCCTTACACCAGGGGAAAACAACCTATAGACTGTAGGCTACATCAGCCCCTTACACCAGGGAAAACAACCTATAGACTGTAGGCTACATCAGCCCCTTACACCAGGGGAAAACAACCTATAGACTGTAGGCTACATCAGCCCCTTACACCAGGGAAAAACAACCTATAGTCTGTAGGCTACATCAGCCCCTTACACCAGGGAAAACAACCTATAGACTGTAGGCTACATCAGCCCCACCAGGGGAAAACAACCTATAGACTGTAGGCTACATCAGCCCCTTACACCAGGGAAAACAACCTATAGACTGTAGGCTACATCAGCCCCTTACACCAGGGGAAAACAACCTATAGACTGTAGGCTACATCAGCCCCTTACACCAGGGGAAAACAACCTATAGACTGTAGGCTACATCAGCCCCGTACACCAGGGAAAACAACCTATAGACTGTAGGCTACATCAGCCCCTTACACCAGGGGAAAACAACCTATAGACTGTAGGCTACATCAGCCCCTTACACCAGGGGAAAACAACCTATAGACTGTAGGCTACATCAGCCCCTTACACCAGGGAAAACAACCTATAGACTGTAGGCTACATCAGCCCCTTACACCAGGGAAAACAACCTATAGACTGTAGGCTACATCAGCCCCTTACACCAGGGGAAAACAACCTATAGACTGTAGGCTACATCAGCCCCTTTACACCAGGGGAAAACAACCTATAGACTGTAGGCTACATCAGTCCCTTACACCAGGGGAAAACAACCTATAGACAGACTGTAGGCTACATCAGCCCCTTACACCAGGGGAAAACAACCTATAGACTGTAGGCTACATCAGCCCCTTACACCAGGGGAAAACAACCTATAGTCTGTAGGCTACATCAGCCCCTTACACCAGGGAAAACAACCTATAGACTGTAGGCTACATCAGCCCCTTACACCAGGGAAAACAACCTATAGACTGTAGGTTACATCAGCCCCTTACACCAGTCTGTAGGCTACATCAGCCCCTTACACCAGGGAAAACAACCTATAGTCTGTAGGCTACATCAGCCCCTTACACCAGGGAAAACAACCTATAGACTGTAGGCTACATCAGCCCCTTACACCAGGGAAAACAACCTATAGACTGTAGGCTACATCAGCCCCTTACACCAGGGGAAAACAACCTATAGACTGTATGCTACATCAGCCCCTTACACCAGGGAAAACAACCTATAGTCTGTAGGCTACATCAGCCCCTTACACCAGGGGAAAACAACCTATAGACTGTAGGCTACATCAGCCCCTTACACCAGGGAAAACAACCTATAGACTGTAGGCTACATCAGCCCCTTACACCAGGGGAAAACAACCTATAGACTGTAGGCTACATCAGCCCCTTACACCAGGGAAAACAACCTATAGACTGTAGGCTACATCAGCCCCTTACACCAGGGAAAAACAACCTATAGTCTGTAGGCTACATCAGCCCCTTACACCAGGGGAAAACAACCTATAGACTGTAGGCTACATCAGCCCCTTACACCAGGGGAAAACAACCTATAGACTGTAGGCTACATCAGCCCCTTACACCAGGGAAAACAACCTATAGACTGTAGGCTACATCAGCCCCTTACACCAGGGAAAACAACCTATAGACTGTAGGCTACATCAGCCCCCTTACACCAGGGGAAAACAACCTATAGACTGTAGGCTACATCAGTCCCCTTACACCAGGGGAAAACAACCTATAGACTGTAGGCTACATCAGCCCCTTACACCAGGGAAAACAACCTATAGACTGTAGGCTACATCAGCCCCTTACACCAGGGAAAACAACCTATAGACTGTAGGCTACATCAGCCCCTTACACCAGGGGAAAACAACCTATAGACTGTAGGCTACATCAGCCCCTTACACCAGGGAAAACAACCTATAGACTGTAGGCTACATCAGCCCCTTACACCAGGGGAAAACAACCTATAGACTGTAGGCTACATCAGCCCCTTACACCAGGGGACACAACCTATAGACTGTAGGCTACATCAGCCCCTTACACCAGGGGAAAACAACCTATAGTCTGTAGGCTACATCAGCCCCTTACACCAGGGGAAAACAACCTATAGACTGTAGGCTACATCAGCCCCTTTACACCAGGGGAAAACAACCTATAGACTGTAGGCTACATCAGCCCCTTACACCAGGGAAAACAACCTATAGACTGTAGGCTACATCAGCCCCTTACACCAGGGAAAACAACCTATAGACTGTAGGCTACATCAGCCCCTTACACCAGGGGAAAACAACCTATAGACTGTAGGCTACATCAGCCCCTTACACCAGGGGAAAACAACCTATAGACTGTAGGCTACATCACCAGGGGACCAACCTATAGTCTGTAGGCTACATCAGCCCCTTACAGGGAAAACAACCTATAGTCTGTAGGCTACATCAGCCCCATACACCAGGGAAAACAACCTATAGTCTGTAGGCTACATCAGCCCCTTACACCAGGGAAAACAACCTATAGACTGTAGGCTACATCAGCCCCTTACACCAGGGGAAAACAACCTATAGACTGTAGCTACATCAGCCCCTTACACCAGGGAAAAACAACCTATAGTCTGTAGGCTACATCAGCCCCTTACACAGGGGAAAACAACCTATAGACTGTAGGCTACATCAGCCCCTTACACCAGGGAAAACAACCTATAGTCTGTAGGCTACATCAGCCCCTTACACCAGGGAAAACAACCTATAGACTGTAGGCTACATCAGCCCCTTACACCAGGGGAAAACAACCTATAGACTGTAGGCTACATCAGCCCCTTACACCAGGGAAAACAACCTATAGACTGTAGGCTACATCAGCCCCTTACACCAGGGAAAACAACCTATAGACTGTAGGCTACATCAGCCCCTTACACCAGGGGAAAACAACCTATAGACTGTAGGCTACATCAGCCCCTTACACCAGGGAAAACAACCTATAGACTGTAGGCTAGACTGTAGGCTACATCAGCCCCTTACACCAGGGAAAACAACCTATAGACTGTAGGCTACATCAGCCCCTTACACCAGGGGAAAACAACCTATAGACTGTAGGCTACATCAGCCCCTTACACCAGGGGAAAACAACCTATAGACTGTAGGCTACATCAGCCCCTTACACCAGGGGAAAACAACCTATAGACTGTAGGCTACATCAGCCCCTTACACCAGGGAAAACAACCTATAGACTGTAGGCTACATCAGCCCCTTACACCAGGGGAAAACAACCTATAGACTGTAGGCTACATCAGCCCCTTACACCAGGGAAAACAACCTATAGACTGTAGGCTACATCAGCCCCTTACACCAGGGGAAAACAACCTATAGACTGTAGGCTACATCAGTCCCTTACACCAGGGAAAAACAACCTATAGACTGTAGGCTACATCAGTCCCTTACACCAGGGAAAACAACCTATAGACTGTAGGCTACATCAGCCCCTTACACCAGGGGAAAACAACCTATAGACTGTAGGCTACATCAGCCCCTTACACCAGGGGAACAACCTATAGACTGTAGGCTACATCAGCCCCTTACACCAGGGAAAACAACCTATAGACTGTAGGCTACATCAGCCCCTTACACCAGGGGAAAACAACCTATAGTCTGTAGGCTACATCAGCCCCTTACACCAGGGGAAAACAACCTATAGACTGTAGGCTACATCAGCCCCTTACACCAGGGGAAAACAACCTATAGACTGTAGGCTACATCAGCCCCTTACACCAGGGAAAACAACCTATAGACTGTAGGCTACATCAGCCCCTTACACCAGGGAAAAACAACCTATAGACTGTAGGCTACATCAGCCCCTACACCAGGGAAAACAACCTATAGACTGTAGGCTACATCAGCCCCTTACACCAGGGAAAAACAACCTATAGTCTGTAGGCTACATCAGCCCCTTACACCAGGGAAAACAACCTATAGACTGTAGGCTACATCAGCCCCTTACACCAGGGGAAAACAACCTATAGACTGTAGGCTACATCAGCCCCGTACACCAGGGAAAACAACCTATAGACTGTAGGCTACATCAGCCCCTTACACCAGGGAAAACAACCTATAGACTGTAGGCTACATCAGCCCCTTACACCAGGGGAAAACAACCTATAGACTGTAGGCTACATCAGCCCCTTACACCAGGGAAAACAACCTATAGACTGTAGGCTACATCAGCCCCTTACACCAGGGGAAAACAACCTATAGACTGTAGGCTACATCAGCCCCTTACACCAGGGAAAACAACCTATAGACTGTAGGCTACATCAGCCCCTTACACCAGGGGAAAACAACCTATAGACTGTAGGCTACATCAGCCCCTTACACCAGGGAAAACAACCTATAGACTGTAGGCTACATCAGCCCCTTACACCAGGGGAAAACAACCTATAGACTGTAGGCTACATCAGCCCCTTACACCAGGGGAAAACAACCTATAGACTGTAGGCTACATCAGCCCCTTACACCAGGGGAAAACAACCTATAGACTGTAGGCTACATCAGCCCCTTACACCAGGGGACACAACCTATAGACTGTAGGCTACATCAGCCCCTTACACCAGGGAAAACAACCTATAGTCTGTAGGCTACATCAGCCCCTTACACCAGGGAAAACAACCTATAGTCTGTAGGCTACATCAGCCCCTTACACCAGGGAAAACAACCTATAGACTGTAGGCTACATCAGCCCCTTACACCAGGGAAAACAACCTATAGACTGTAGGCTACATCAGCCCCTTACACCAGGGAAAACAACCTATAGACTGTAGGCTACATCAGCCCCACCAGGGAAAACAACCTATAGACTGTAGGCTACATCAGCCCCTTACACCAGGGAAAACAACCTATAGTCTGTAGGCTACATCAGCCCCTTACACCAGGGAAAACAACCTATAGTCTGTAGGCTACATCAGCCCCTTACACCAGGGGAAAACAACCTATAGACTGTAGGCTACATCAGCCCCTTACACCAGGGGAAAACAACCTATAGACTGTAGGCTACATCAGCCCCTTACACCAGGGAAAACAACCTATAGACTGTAGGCTACATCAGCCCCTTACACCAGGGAAAACAACCTATAGACTGTAGGCTACATCAGCCCCTTACACCAGGGGAAAACAACCTATAGACTGTAGGCTACATCAGCCCCTTACACCAGGGAAAACAACCTATAGACTGTAGGCTACATCAGCCCCTTACACCAGGGGAAAACAACCTATAGACTGTAGGCTACATCAGCCCCTTACACCAGGGAAAACAACCTATAGACTGTAGGCTACATCAGCCCCTTACACCAGGGAAAACAACCTATAGACTGTAGGCTACATCAGCCCCTACACCAGGGGAAAACAACCTATAGACTGTAGGCTACATCAGCCCCTTACACCAGGGGAAAACAACCTATAGTCTGTAGGCTACATCAGCCCCTTACACCAGGGGAAAACAACCTATAGACTGTAGGCTACATCAGCCCCTTACACCAGGGGAAAACAACCTATAGACTGTAGGCTACATCAGCCCCTTACACCAGGGAAAACAACCTATAGACTGTAGGCTACATCAGCCCCTTACACCAGGGGAAAACAACCTATAGACTGTAGGCTACATCAGCCCCTTACAACCTATAGACTGGGACAAACACCAGGGAAAACAACCTATAGACTGTAGGCTACATCAGCCCCTTACACCAGGGGAAAACAACCTATAGACTGTAGGCTACATCAGCCCCTTACACCAGGGAAAACAACCTATAGACTGTAGGCTACATCAGCCCCTTACACCAGGGAAAACAACCTATAGTCTGTAGGCTACAGCCCCTTACACCAGGGGAAAACAACCTATAGACTGTAGGCTACATCAGCCCCTTACACCAGGGAAAACAACCTATAGACTGTAGGCTACATCAGCCCCTTACACCAGGGGAAAACAACCTATAGACTGTAGGCTACATCAGCCCCTTACACCAGGGGGAAAACAACCTATAGACTGTAGGCTACATCAGCCCCTTACACCAGGGAAAACAACCTATAGTCTGTAGGCTACATCAGCCCCTTACACCAGGGGAAAACAACCTATAGACTGTAGGCTACATCAGCCCCTTACACCAGGGAAAACAACCTATAGACTGTAGGCTACATCAGCACACCAGGGAAAACAACCCTGTATGCTACATCAGCCCCTTACACCAGGGAAAACAACCTATAGACTGTAGGCTACATCAGCCCCTTACACCAGGGAAAACAACCTATAGACTGTAGGCTACATCAGCCCCTTACACCAGGGAAAACAACCTATAGACTGTAGGCTACATCAGCCCCTTACACCAGGGAAAACAACCTATAGACTGTAGGCTACATCAGCCCCTTACACCAGGGAAAACAACCTATAGACTGTAGGCTACATCAGCCCCTTACACCAGGGAAAACAACCTATAGACTGTAGGCTACATCAGCCCCTTACACCAGGGAAAACAACCTAGACTGTAGGAAACACCAGGGGAAAACAACCTATAGACTGTAGGCTACATCAGCCCCTTACACCAGGGGAAAACAACCTATAGACTGTAGGCTACATCAGCCCCTTACACCAGGGGAAAACAACCTATAGACTGTAGGCTACATCAGCCCCTTACACCAGGGGAAACAACCTATAGACTGTAGGCTACATCAGCCCCTTACACCAGGGAAAACAACCTATAGACTGTAGGCTACATCAGCCCCTTACACCAGGGAAAACAACCTATAGACTGTAGGCTACATCAGCCCCTTACACCAGGGGAAAACAACCTATAGACTGTAGGCTACATCAGCCCCTTACACCAGGGAAAACAACCTATAGACTGTAGGCTACATCAGCCCCTTACACCAGGGGAAACCTATAGACAACCTATAGACTGTAGGCTACATCAGCCCCTTACACCAGGGGAAAACAACCTATAGACTGTAGGCTACATCAGCCCCTTACACCAGGGAAAACAACCTATAGTCTGTAGGCTACATCAGCCCCTTACACCAGGGAAAACAACCTATAGACTGTAGGCTACATCAGCCCCTTACACCAGGGGAAAACAACCTATAGACTGTAGGCTACATCAGCCCCGTACACCAGGGGAAAACAACCTATAGACTGTAGGCTACATCAGCCCCTTACACCAGGGGAAAACAACCTATAGACTGTAGGCTACATCAGCCCCTTACACCAGGGGAAAACAACCTATAGACTGTAGGCTACATCAGCCCCTTATACCAGGGAAAACAACCTATAGTCTGTAGGCTACATCAGCCCCTTACACCAGGGGAAAACAACCTATAGACTGTAGGCTACATCAGCCCCTTACACCAGGGAAAACAACCTATAGACTGTAAAACTACATCAGCCCCTTACACCAGGGGAAAACAACCTATAGACTGTATGCTACATCAGCCCCTTACACCAGGGAAAAACAACCTATAGTCTGTAGGCTACATCAGCCCCTTACACCAGGGGAAAACAACCTATAGACTGTAGGCTACATCAGCCCCTTACACCAGGGGAAAACAACCTATAGACTGTAGGCTACATCTGGGGAAAACAACCTATAGACTGTAGGCTACATCAGCCCCTTACACCAGGGGAAAACAACCTATAGACTGTAGGCTACATCAGCCCCTTACACCAGGGAAAACAACCTATAGACTGTAGGCTACATCAGCCCCTTACACCAGGGAAAACAACCTATAGTCTGTAGGCTACATCAGCCCCTTACACCAGGGAAAACAACCTATAGACTGTAGGCTACATCAGCCCCTTACACCAGGGGAAAACAACCTATAGACTGTAGGCTACATCAGCCCCTTACACCAGGGAAAACAACCTATAGACTGTAGGCTACATCAGCCCCTTACACCAGGGAAAACAACCTATAGACTGTAGGCTACATCAGCCCCGTACACCAGGGAAAACAACCTATAGACTGTAGGCTACATCAGCCCCTTACACCAGGGAAAACAACCTATAGTCTGTAGGCTACATCAGCCCCTTACACCAGGGGAAAACAACCTATAGACTGTAGGCTACATCAGCCCCTTACACCAGGGAAAACAACCTATAGACTGTAGACATCAGCCCCTTACACCAGGGAAAACAACCTATAGACTGTAGGCTACATCAGCCCCGTACACCAGGGGAAAACAACCTATAGACTGTAGGCTACATCAGCCCCTTACACCAGGGGAAAACAACCTAAGACTGTAGGCTATAGCCCCTTACACCAGGGAAAACAACCTATAGACTGTAGGCTACATCAGCCCCTTACACCAGGGAAAACAACCTATAGACTGTAGACTGTAGGCTACATCAGCCCCTTACACCAGGGGACACAACCTATAGACTGTAGGCTACATCAGCCCCTTACACCAGGGGAAAACAACCTATAGACTGTAGGCTACATCAGCCCCTTACCAGGGGAAAACAACCTATAGACTGTAGGCTACATCAGCCCCTTACACCAGGGGAAAACAACCTATAGACTGTAGGCTACATCAGCCCCTTACACCAGGGAAAACAACCTATAGACTGTAGGCTACATCAGCCCCTTACACCAGGGAAAACAACCTATAGACTGTAGGCTACATCAGCCCCTTACACCAGGGAAAACAACCTATAGTCTGTAGGCTACATCAGCCCCTTACACCAGGGGAAAACAACCTATAGACTGTAGGCTACATCAGCCCCTTACACCAGGGGAAAACAACCTATAGACTGTATGCTACATCAGCCCCTTACACCAGGGAAAAACAACCTATAGTCTGTAGGCTACATCAGCCCCTTACACCAGGGAAAACAACCTATAGACTGTAGGCTACATCAGCCCCTTACACCAGGGAAAACAACCTATAGACTGTAGGCTACATCAGCCCCTTACACCAGGGGAAAACAACCTATAGTCTGTACTGCCCCTACACCAGGCTAAACAACCTATAGACTGTAGGCTACATCAGCCCCTTACACCAGGGGAAAACAACCTATAGACTGTAGGCTACATCAGCCCCTTACACCAGGGAAAACAACCTATAGACTGTAGGCTACATCAGCCCCTTACACCAGGGAAAACAACCTATAGACTGTAGGCTACATCAGCCCCTTACACCAGGGAAAACAACCTATAGACTGTAGGCTACATCAGCCCCTTACAACCTATAGACTGTAGGCTAGGGAAAACAACCTATAGACTGTAGGCTACATCAGCCCCTTACACCAGGGGAAAACAACCTATAGACTGTAGGCTACATCAGCCCCTTACACCAGGGGAAAACAACCTATAGACTGTAGGCTACATCAGCCCCTTACACCAGGGGAAAACAACCTATAGACTGTAGGCTACATCAGCCCTTACACCAGGGGAAAACAACCTATAGACTGTAGGCTACATCAGCCCCTTACACCAGGGAAAACAACCTATAGACTGTAGGCTACATCAGCCCCTTACACCAGGGGAAAACAACCTATAGTCTGTAGGCTACATCAGCCCCTTACACCAGGGGAAAACAACCTATAGACTGTAGGCTACATCAGCCCCTTACACCAGGGGAAAACAACCTATAGACTGTAGGCTACATCAGCCCCTTACACCACTGGGGAAAACAAAAACAACCTATAGAATGTAGGCTACATCAGCCCCTTACACCAGGGAAAACAACCTATAGACTGTATGCTACATCAGCCCCTTACACCAGGGAAAAACAACCTATAGTCTGTAGGCTACATCAGCCCCTTACACCAGGGAAAACAACCTATAGACTGTAGGCTACATCAGCCCCTTACACCAGGGAAAACAACCTATAGTCTGTAGGCTACATCAGCCCCTTACACCAGGGGAAAACAACCTATAGACTGTAGGCTACATCAGCCCCTTACACCAGGGAAAACAACCTATAGACTGTAGGCTACATCAGCCCCTTACACCAGGGAAAACAACCTATAGACTGTAGGCTACATCAGCCCCTTACACCAGGGAAAACAACCTATAGACTGTAGGCTACATCAGCCCCTTACACCAGGGGAAAACAACCTATAGACTGTATGCTACATCAGCCCCTTACACCAGGGAAAAACAACCTATAGTCTGTAGGCTACATCAGCCCCTTACACCAGGGGAAAACAACCTATAGACTGTAGGCTACATCAGCCCCTTACACCAGGGGAAAACAACCCATCACATCAGCCCCTTACACCAGGGAAAACAACCTATAGTCTGTAGGCTACATCAGCCCCTTACACCAGGGAAAACCCTATAGACTGTAGGCTACATCAGCCCCTACACCAGGGGAAAACAACCTATAGACTGTAGGCTACATCAGCCCCGTACACCAGGGGAAAACAACCTATAGACTGTAGGCTACATCAGCCCCTTACACCAGGGAAAACAACCTATAGACTGTAGGCTACATCAGCCCCTTACACCAGGGAAAACAACCTATAGACTGTAGGCTACATCAGCCCCTTACACCAGGGGAAAACAACCTATAGACTGTAGGCTACATCAGCCCCTTACACCAGGGGACACAACCTATAGACTGTAGGCTACATCAGCCCCTCCAGGGGAAAACAACCTATAGACTGTAGGCTACATCAGCCCCTTACACCAGGAAAACAACCTATAGTCTGTAGGCTACATCAGCCCCTTACACCAGGGGAAAACAACCTATAGACTGTAGGCTACATCAGCCCCTTACACCAGGGAAAACAACCTATAGACTGTAGGCTACATCAGCCCCTTACACCAGGGGAAAACAACCTATAGACTGTAGGCTACATCAGTCCCTTACACCAGGGAAAAACAACCTATAGTCTGTAGGCTACATCAGCACCTTACACCAGGGGAAAACAACCTATAGACTGTAGGCTACATCAGCCCCTTACACCAGGGGAAAACAACCCATAGACTGTATGCTACATCAGCCCCTTACACCAGGGAAAAACAACCTATAGTCTGTAGGCTACATCAGCCCCTTACACCAGGGAAAACAACCTATAGACTGTAGGCTACATCAGCCCCTTACACCAGGGAAAACAACCTATAGACTGTAGGCTACATCAGCCCCTTACACCAGGGAAAAACAACCTATAGTCTGTAGGCTACATCAGCCCCTTACACCAGGGGAAAACAACCTATAGACTGTAGGCTACATCAGCCCCGTACACCAGGGGAAAACAACCTATAGACTGTAGGCTACATCAGCCCCTTACACCAGGGAAAACAACCTATAGACTGTAGGCTACATCAGCCCCTTACACCAGGGAAAACAACCTATAGACTGTAGGCTACATCAGCCCCTTACACCAGGGGAAAACAACCTATAGACTGTAGGCTACATCAGCCCCTTACACCAGGGGAAAACAACCTATAGACTGTAGGCTACATCAGCCCCTTACACCAGGGGACACAACCTATAGACTGTAGGCTACATCAGCCCCTTACACCAGGGGAAAACAACCTATAGTCTGTAGGCTACATCAGCCCCTTACACCAGGGGAAAACAACCTATAGACTGTAGGCTACATCAGCCCCTTACACCAGGGGAAAACAACCTATAGACTGTAGGCTACATCAGTCCCTTACACCAGGGGAAAACAACCTATAGACTGTAGGCTACATCAGCCCCTTACACCAGGGGAAAACAACCTATAGACTGTAGGCTACATCAGCCCCTTACACCAGGGAAAACAACCTATAGTCTGTAGGCTACATCAGCCCCTTACACCAGGGGAAAACAACCTATAGACTGTAGGCTACATCAGCCCCTTACACCAGGGGAAAACAACCTATAGACTGTAGGCTACATCAGCCCCTTACACCAGGGAAAACAACCTATAGACTGTAGGCTACATCAGCCCCTTACACCAGGGAAAACAACCTATAGACTGTAGGCTACATCAGCCCCAACCTATAGACTGTAGGGGGAAAACAACCTATAGACTGTAGGCTACATCAGCCCCTTACACCAGGGAAAACAACCTATAGTCTGTAGGCTACATCAGCCCCTTACACCAGGGGAAAACAACCTATAGACTGTAGGCTACATCAGCCCCTTACACCAGGGAAAACAACCTATAGACTGTAGGCTACATCAGCCCCTTACACCAGGGAAAACAACCTATAGTCTGTAGGCTATATCAGCCCCTTACACCAGGGGAAAACAACCTATAGACTAGACTGTAGGCTACATCAGCCCCTTACAAAACATTAAAGGCTATTGGCTTTCTCCAGAACTAACCAGTAAAACTCTACCTTGTTGCAGATAATGAGCATTGTGTGTGTGTGTGTGTGTGTGTGTGTGTGTGTGTGTGTGTGTGTGTGTGTGTGTGTGTGTGTGTGTGTGTGTGTGTGTGTGTGTGTGTGTGTGTGTGTGTGTGTGTGTGTGTGTGTGTGTTTCTCCTCAGGGAAAGAGGCATTCTATTTGTCCCATAAAGTCTACAGATTATAACCAGTTACCACGGACTTCCAAAACCATCAAGGATACTGAATGATCACTTCTTCAAAGAACTGTAGCTAAAGCCTTATTAAAGCTTTGCAGTACATACAATGCTGGTTGAATTTATTATAATCACAATTGAAAGCATACACATTCACACTTGACGTATAGGTTATTCAACAGCTTTTCAGAACACTACATTCATTAAAGCTACAATCTGGGATTTGGGAAGCTCAGTGTTTATCGTGGGTAATCCATGCTAACGTTAGCCTGTGGTAGCTGTAGCAATGTAGACCTAATGAAAACCTTCTGAAAACCAGAAATGACTCACACGGAGAAAGAAGCACGCACGCAAGCACCAACACACAATGGGAGGGCAGTGGAGGTGTTCACCACATTGTCCAACCCAAACAGCCATAAAATGGTCCAGAAACCCCAGCTGAGACGGAAATGGTGACCCACTTTCTGATAGACAGAAAATCAAAAGCCACACACACACACACACACACACACACACACACACACACACACACACACACACACACACACACACACATACTGTACAAGAACGGGCTGTGTGCATAGTGTGTGTTCCTGCCTGCCTCACTGTGGAGATCACTATGACCAATTAGACTAGGGCACAGGTTAGCTTGTGTGTGTTGAGAGAGAGATGGTTCCTGTGTTCTGAAAGTTACCCTATTCCCTATATAGTGCACTACTTATGACCAGAGCCCTAGGTCAAAAGTAGTGTACCAAATAAGCAATATGATGCCATTTGGGACGGACATAAGAAAGGGGCTTTGACGTAACTGCCTGGCATTGGGCTCTATTTGTGTCTAGGAGACAAAAAGTTACATTTAGAGACATTTGTGTCTTCCATTTTACCAGGCACTCAGACATGACTTTTACAAGAGGCTGCCTCTGAAGGGCCCCAGTGCATAGCTCCATGTATTCCATGTCATCCTATCAAACCTGTCATTCTACTGAAGGATTCTTGAATCTGAGTTGACTGTACCCTCGCTAGCTGGGGTGAATGACTCCTGAATTGATGTGTCTTTTTCCTGACAGAACAGAACATTATCTTCCTTAGGGATTGATTCTCAGTAAAAATGGAAGCATTTGTTTAAAACGGTTGGAACTAGAGTACGTGATGTGGGAGGAATACTGCAATAACAACTTTGGATAATTTGAAGTTGCCCCAAAATCACACATCTTAGAAAAGGAGACCAAAAGGTTGTAAAATCATACATTTGAATATGAAATAGTTACCGTTATTTACTTCATTCATTAACCGTGAGGCTCATTAAGGCTTAATTTGCATATGCTAAACAGATGGGGACTAACAAAGAGAGGGGGGAACGGGAAGGACATGGATCATCGTCAGTGAGGTATGAAGACAGCCTCCGCCACTCATCTGGTCCACAGTTGATGGTTGTCATGGGTACACACACACATACACACACACACACACACACACACACACACACACACACACACACACACACACACACACACACACACACACACACACACACACACACACACACACACACACACACACACACACACAGAGCTGCTCCTCATCACTGACTTGCTTCTCAGAACTAAATGATCTGATGCTAAGCTCAACAGACACTAAAAAGCTCTTCAGTCTTCCTAAACGTTTCCTGCAGTCTGTCCATGTCAAAAGTCACTGCTGGTAAATGTTCTGTCTGTTTGTTGTTGTGTTCACTGTTGATGACTTACAGTAAAGCTGACATACTTATCCTCTGTGGACTAAATGGCGCTTAATGAAATGAGCGGGGGGAGGGGGGCTGGGATCAAATCAACATCCCTTTCTTTTGTCTGTATCCATGCGCGCACGCTCGTGTGTGTTTCATTCGCCTCTGTGCCTCTCCTTAAAGACACTTCATTAAAGCAGCATTAATAGGGACACGGCCAGAACATCCTGTCCCTATGGCTCAGACCTCCTTTCTTTTGGCCCTAAGTGTGTGTAAGTGTATGTAAGTGTGTGGCGTGTGTTTTTCCGGCTGTCTGCACACACTCAGTAATGAGACAGACCGTCTGGCAAATCCATAACTCTCTCTACAAATGGTGGAATTATCAAATGAGTGTGGGCACTGATGCGGCAATAGAGAACATTAACCAAGACTCAAAAACAAACAGATGGGAGAAAATGACAAATATAGACAATGAATATGGGATTACTGGAGCCGTTTAGCTAGGTGCACCGTGGGCGTAAAGGACTGGAAAACCACAAAACATTTACAGGTAATGTATGACCATTTTATAGAACTCCATCAAGCACACAGGGGCCCACACACACACACACACACACACACACACACACACACACACACACACACACACACACACACACACACACACACACACACACACACACACACACACACACACACACACACACACACACTTTAGTATTTATATGCAGTACCTGGATACACAATCTGAGTGTGTGTGTTTGCATAAGCCTCTCAGCCAAGATTTCATAACCGCATTCAATCAGAGAGCTGGCGTAACTGTCCCGCCTCCCACAGCACCCAGTAGTATTGATATGGCTGGGGGTTTAATAGTGCTCCATTACCTTTGATGTTCCTTCAAACAGTTAGCCTAGCCTCAAATGATCCAGCAATGCTACAGGCCATATTCAAGCCAAACCAATGAGGACCACGTTTCCATTATAGACATCCAAATACCATTCTACCTGTGTATGCAGTGCTTAATTAGTTTTACCAGGATCGGTACCTCAGTACCTCTCTTGGCATGAACAATTATTTCACTGTTTGCAATGTAAAAATTTGAATAAAATCAATCCGAGTTAATTAAGGTTGCCTTCTCTATAATTCTCCTGCCCTGTAAAAAAAAATGTTGTGTGAAAACGTGCCTGATATTCTAAGAATTGATTTGTGATGGGCCGGGCCCGGGTTGCATGTCAGTTATTTCCTTTAGAGTCATACACTCTTGATCCATGGATCCAATAGCTTTTTTTGTAAATAGGCTAGCTGTGGATTGTGTGTAGCCCAATCACAAGGCATTGCCTAAAGTCTGGAACGCGCTGCAAATCTGTCAGTGAACAGCATTCCTGCAAAAACAGGCCTTTCACAATATATTTCAAATAGCCAAACATCGCACGAAAACACAGATTTGAAGGCAAATGGATTCTGCTGAAAAGAGAAGAGTAATCTGTCTGTAGGCTACCAGATATGTGATCAACTTTCAAAGAGGCCTATTGAGCAAACAGGATTGTTTTGCAAAGTAAAACAAGAGAGAGGTCGGGTTTTGGCATGAGCGCATCGGCCATCGCCAGTGAGTGAGCTGCACATCATTGGGCGAGTCAGAGAAACCGAAAAGCTTTTTCAGGAGTATAATGTCCTCCTCATACTGTACAGTATGTGTCTCCACACACCTAGGTCGAGGCTATTGATGGATTCAAGATCTCAGATTTGATCTCAGATTTGCAATTTGTGAGGTATTAAAAAAGATTTGCTGAAGTCTCTAAAATGATGTAGAATTGCATGAAGTACATTTATATAAGGCAACATTTTTCCTGGACCCTAAGCTTAAAAATGTGTGTATCTTCTTTAAGATGTGGGTGCTCTACTGCTCTATGACAAAGCATCTTCTGTAAGATGTGTGTGCTCTACTGCTCTATGACAAAGTATCTTCTGTAAGATGTGTGTGCTCTACTGCTCTATGCAAAAGCATCTTCTGTAAGATGTGTGTGCTCTACTGCTCTATGACAAAGTGTCTTCTGTAAGATGTGTGTGCTCTACTGCTCTATGCAAAAGCATCTTCTGTAAGATGTGTGTGCTCTACTGCTCTATGACAAAGTATCTTCTGTAAGATGTGTGTGCTCTACTGCTCTATGACAAAGTATCTTCTGTAAGATGTGTGTGCTCTACTGCTCTATGACAAAGCATATTCTGTAAGTGCCTCTACTCTACTGCTCTATGCAAAAGCATCTTCTGTAAGTGCCTCTACTCTACTGCTCTATGACAAAGCATCTTCTGTAAGATGTGTGTGCTCTACTGCTCTATGCAAAAGCATCTTCTGTAAGATGTGTGTGCTCTACTGCTCTATGCAAAAGCATCTTCTGTAAGATGTGTGTGCTCTACTGCTCTATGCAAAAGCATCTTCTGTAAGATGTGTGTGCTCTACTGCTCTATGACAAAGTGTCTTCTGTAAGATGTGTGTGCTCTACTGCTCTATGCAAAAGTATCTTCTGTAAGATGTGTGTGCTCTACTGCTCTATGACAAAGTGTCTTCTGTAATATGTGTGTGCTCTACTGCTCTATGCAAAAGCATCTTCTGTAAGATGTGTGTGCTCTACTGCTCTATGCAAAAGTATCTTCTGTAAGATGTGTGTGCTCTACTGCTCTATGACAAAGCATCTTCTGTAAGTGCCTCTACTCTACTGCTCTATGACAAAGCATCTTCTGTAAGATGGGTGTGCTCTACTGCTCTATGACAAAGCATCTTCTGTAAGATGTGTGTGCTCTACTGCTCTATGACAAAGTATCTTCTGTAAGATGTGTGTGCTCTACTGCTCTATGCAAAAGCATCTTCTGTAAGATGTGTGTGCTCTACTGCTCTATGACAAAGTGTCTTCTGTAAGATGTGTGTGCTCTACTGCTCTATGCAAAAGCATCTTCTGTAAGATGTGTGTGCTCTACTGCTCTATGACAAAGCATCTTCTGTAAGTGCCTCTACTCTACTGCTCTATGACAAAGCATCTTCTGTAAGATGGGTGTGCTCTACTGCTCTATGACAAAGCATCTTCTGTAAGATGTGTGTGCTCTACTGCTCTATGACAAAGTATCTTCTGTAAGATGTGTGTGCTCTACTGCTCTATGCAAAAGCATCTTCTGTAAGATGTGTGTGCTCTACTGCTCTATGACAAAGTGTCTTCTGTAAGATGTGTGTGCTCTACTGCTCTATGCAAAAGCATCTTCTGTAAGATGTGTGTGCTCTACTGCTCTATGACAAAGTATCTTCTGTAAGATGTGTGTGCTCTACTGCTCTATGACAAAGTATCTTCTGTAAGATGTGTGTGCTCTACTGCTCTATGACAAAGCATATTCTGTAAGTGCCTCTACTCTACTGCTCTATGCAAAAGCATCTTCTGTAAGTGCCTCTACTCTACTGCTCTATGACAAAGCATCTTCTGTAAGATGTGTGTGCTCTACTGCTCTATGCAAAAGCATCTTCTGTAAGATGTGTGTGCTCTACTGCTCTATGCAAAAGCATCTTCTGTAAGATGTGTGTGCTCTACTGCTCTATGCAAAAGCATCTTCTGTAAGATGTGTGTGCTCTACTGCTCTATGACAAAGTGTCTTCTGTAAGATGTGTGTGCTCTACTGCTCTATGCAAAAGTATCTTCTGTAAGATGTGTGTGCTCTACTGCTCTATGACAAAGTGTCTTCTGTAATATGTGTGTGCTCTACTGCTCTATGCAAAAGCATCTTCTGTAAGATGTGTGTGCTCTACTGCTCTATGCAAAAAGTATCTTCTGTAAGATGTGTGTGCTCTACTGCTCTATGACAAAGCATCTTCTGTAAGTGCCTCTACTCTACTGCTCTATGACAAAGCATCTTCTGTAAGATGGGTGTGCTCTACTGCTCTATGACAAAGCATCTTCTGTAAGATGTGTGTGCTCTACTGCTCTATGACAAAGTATCTTCTGTAAGATGTGTGTGCTCTACTGCTCTATGCAAAAGCATCTTCTGTAAGATGTGTGTGCTCTACTGCTCTATGACAAAGTGTCTTCTGTAAGATGTGTGTGCTCTACTGCTCTATGCAAAAGCATCTTCTGTAAGATGTGTGTGCTCTACTGCTCTATGACAAAGTATCTTCTGTAAGATGTGTGTGCTCTACTGCTCTATGACAAAGTATCTTCTGTAAGATGTGTGTGCTCTACTGCTCTATGACAAAGCATATTCTGTAAGTGCCTCTACTCTACTGCTCTATGCAAAAGCATCTCCTGTAAGTGCCTCTACTCTACTGCTCTATGACAAAGCATCTTCTGTAAGATGTGTGTGCTCTACTGCTCTATGCAAAAGCATCTTCTGTAAGATGTGTGTGCTCTACTGCTCTATGACAAATTGTCTTCTGTAAGATGTGTGTGCTCTACTGCTCTATGACAAAGCATATTCTGTAAGTGCCTCTACTCTACTGCTCTATGACAAAGCATATTCTGTAAGATGTGTGTGCTCTACTGCTCTATGACAAAGCATCTTCTGTAAGTGCCTCTACTCTACTGCTCTATGACAAAGCATCTTCTGTAAGATGTGTGTGCTCTACTGCTCTATGACAAAGTATCTTCTGTAAGATGTGTGTGCTCTACTGCTCTATGACAAAGCATATTCTGTAAGTGCCTCTACTCTACTGCTCTATGACAAAGCATCTTCTGTAAGATGTGTGTGCTCTACTGCTCTATGACAAAGCATCTTCTGTAAGTGCCTCTACTCTACTGCTCTATGACAAAGCATCTTCTGTAAGTGCCTCTACTCTACTGCTCTATGACAAAGCATCTTCTGTAAGATGTGTGTGCTCTACTGCTCTATGACAAAGCATATTCTGTAAGTGCCTCTACTCTACTGCTCTATGACAAAGCATCTTCTGTAAGATGTGTGTGCTCTACTGCTCTATGACAAAGCATCTTCTGTAAGTGCCTCTACTCTACTGCTCTATGACAAAGCATCTTCTGTAAGTGCCTCTACTCTACTGCTCTATGACAAATCATCTTCTGTAAGATGTGTGTGCTCTACTGCTCTATGACAAAGTATCTTCTGTAAGATGTGTGTGCTCTACTGCTCTATGACAAAGCATATTCTGTAAGTGCCTCTACTCTACTGCTCTATGCAAAAGCATCTCCTGTAAGTGCCTCTACTCTACTGCTCTATGACAAAGCATCTTCTGTAAGATGTGTGTGCTCTACTGCTCTATGCAAAAGCATCTTCTGTAAGATGTGTGTGCTCTACTGCTCTATGACAAAGTGTCTTCTGTAAGATGTGTGTGCTCTACTGCTCTATGACAAAGTATCTTCTGTAAGATGTGTGTGCTCTACTGCTCTATGACAAAGTATCTTCTGTAAGATGTGTGTGCTCTACTGCTCTATGACAAAGCATATTCTGTAAGTGCCTCTACTCTACTGCTCTATGCAAAAGCATCTTCTGTAAGTGCCTCTACTCTACTGCTCTATGACAAAGCATCTTCCGTAAGATGTGTGTGCTCTACTGCTCTATGCAAAAGCATCTTCTGTAAGATGTGTGAGCTCTACTGCTCTATGACAAAGCATATTCTGTAAGATATGTGTGCTCTACTGCTCTATGACAAAGCATCTTCTGTAAGTGCCTCTACTCTACTGCTCTATGACAAAGCATCTTCTGTAAGATGTGTGTGCTCTACTGCTCTATGACAAAGTATCTTCTGTAAGATGTGTGTGCTCTACTTCTCTATGACAAAGCATATTCTGTAAGTGCCTCTACTCTACTGCTCTATGACAAAGCATCTTCTGTAAGATGTGTGTGCTCTACTGCTCTATGACAAAGCATCTTCTGTAAGTGCCTCTACTCTACTGCTCTATGACAAAGCATCTTCTGTAAGTGCCTCTACTCTACTGCTCTATGACAAAGCATCTTCTGTAAGATGTGTGTGCTCTACTGCTCTATGACAAAGCATCTTCTGTAAGTGCCTCTACTCTACTGCTCTATGACAAAGCATCTTCTGTAAGATGTGTGTGCTCTACTGCTCTATGACAAAGCATCTTCTGTAAGTGCCTCTACTCTACTGCTCTATGACAAAGCATCTTCTGTAAGATGTGTGTGCTCTACTGCTCTATGACAAAGTATCTTCTGTAAGATGTGTGTGCTCTACTGCTCTATGACAAAGCATATTCTGTAAGTGCCTCTACTCTACTGCTCTATGACAAAGCATCTTCTGTAAGATGTGTGTGCTCTACTGCTCTATGACAAAGCATCTTCTGTAAGTGCCTCTACTCTACTGCTCTATGACAAAGCATCTTCTGTAAGATGTGTGTGCTCTACTGCTCTATGACAAAGCATCTTCTGTAAGTGCCTCTACTCTCTACTGCTCTATGACAAAGCATCTTCTGTAAGTGCCTCTACTCTACTGCTCTATGACAAAGCATCTTCTGTAAGATGTGTGTGCTCTACTGCTCTATGACAAAGCATCTTCTGTAAGTGCCTCTACTCTACTGCTCTATGACAAAGCATCTTCTGTAAGATGTGTGTGCTCTACTGCTCTATGCAAAAGCATCTTCTGTAAGATGTGTGTGCTCTACTGCTCTATGCAAAAGCATCTTCTGTAAGATGGGTGTGCTCTACTGCTCTATGACAAAGTGTCTTCTGTAAGATGTGTGTGCTCTACTGCTCTATGACAAAGCATCTTCTGTAAGTGCCTCTACTCTACTGCTCTATGACAAAGCATCTTCTGTAAGATGTGTGTGCTCTACTGCTCTATGACAAAGCATCTTCTGTAAGTGCCTCTACTCTACTGCTCTATGACAAAGCATATTCTGTAAGATGTGTGTGCTCTACTGCTCTATGACAAAGCATCTTCTGTAAGTGACTCTACTCTACTGCTCTATGACAAAGCATCTTCTGTAAGTGCCTCTACTCTACTGCTCTATGACAAAGCATCTTCTGTAAGATGTGTGTGCTCTACTGCTCTATGACAAAGTATCTTCTGTAAGATGTGTGTGCTCTACTGCTCTATGACAAAGCATATTCTGTAAGTGCCTCTACTCTACTGCTCTATGACAAAGCATCTTCTGTAAGATGTGTGTGCTCTACTGCTCTATGACAAAGCATCTTCTGTAAGTGCCTCTACTCTACTGCTCTATGACAAAGCATCTTCTGTAAGATGTGTGTGCTCTACTGCTCTATGACAAAGCATCTTCTGTAAGTGCCTCTACTCTACTGCTCTATGACAAAGCATCTTCTGTAAGTGCCTCTACTCTACTGCTCTATGACAAAGCATCTTCTGTAAGATGTGTGTGCTCTACTGCTCTATGACAAAGCATCTTCTGTAAGTGCCTCTACTCTACTGCTCTATGACAAAGCATCTTCTGTAAGATGTGTGTGCTCTACTGCTCTATGCAAAAGCATCTTCTGTAAGATGTGTGTGCTCTACTGCTCTATGCAAAAGCATCTTCTGTAAGATGGGTGTGCTCTACTGCTCTATGACAAAGTGTCTTCTGTAAGATGTGTGTGCTCTACTGCTCTATGACAAAGCATCTTCTGTAAGTGCCTCTACTCTACTGCTCTATGACAAAGCATCTTCTGTAAGATGTGTGTGCTCTACTGCTCTATGACAAAGTATTTTCTGTAAGATGTGTGTGCTCTACTGCTCTATGACAAAGTATCTTCTGTAAGATGTGTGTGCTCTACTGCTCTATGACAAAGCATATTCTGTAAGTGCCTCTACTCTACTGCTCTATGACAAAGCATATTCTGTAAGATGTGTGTGCTCTACTGCTCTATGACAAAGCATCTTCTGTAAGTGCCTCTACTCTACTGCTCTATGACAAAGCATATTCTGTAAGATGTGTGTGCTCTACTGCTCTATGACAAAGTATCTTCTGTAAGATGTGTGTGCTCTACTGCTCTATGACAAAGCATATTCTGTAAGTGCCTCTACTCTACTGCTCTATGACAAAGCATCTTCTGTAAGATGTGTGTGCTCTACTGCTCTATGACAAAGCATCTTCTGTAAGTGCCTCTACTCTACTGCTATATGACAAAGCATCTTCTGTAAGATGTGTGTGCTCTACTGCTCTATGACAAAGTATCTTCTGTAAGATGTGTGTGCTCTACTGCTCTATGACAAAGCATATTCTGTAAGTGCCTCTACTCTACTGCTCTATGCAAAAGCATCTCCTGTAAGTGCCTCTACTCTACTGCTCTATGACAAAGCATCTTCTGTAAGATGTGTGTGCTCTACTGCTCTATGCAAAAGCATCTTCTGTAAGATGTGTGTGCTCTACTGCTCTATGACAAAGTGTCTTCTGTAAGATGTGTGTGCTCTACTGCTCTATGCAAAAGCATCTTCTGTAAGATGTGTGTGCTCTACTGCTCTATGACAAAGTATCTTCTGTAAGATGTGTGTGCTCTACTGCTCTATGACAAAGTATCTTCTGTAAGATGTGTGTGCTCTACTGCTCTATGACAAAGCATATTCTGTAAGTGCCTCTACTCTACTGCTCTATGCAAAAGCATCTTCTGTAAGTGCCTCTACTCTACTGCTCTATGACAAAGCATCTTCCGTAAGATGTGTGTGCTCTACTGCTCTATGCAAAAGCATCTTCTGTAAGATGTGTGTGCTCTACTGCTCTATGACAAAGTGTCTTCTGTAAGATGTGTGTGCTCTACTGCTCTATGCAAAAGCATCTTCTGTAAGTGCCTCTACTCTACTGCTCTATGACAAAGTATCTTCTGTAAGATGTGTGTGCTCTACTGCTCTATGACAAAGCATCTTCTGTAAGTGCCTCTACTCTACTGCTCTATGACAAAGCATCTTCTGTAAGATGTGTGTGCTCTACTGCTCTATGACAAAGCATCTTCTGTAAGTGCCTCTACTCTACTGCTCTATGACAAAGCATCTTCTGTAAGATGTGTGTGCTCTACTGCTCTATGACAAAGCATCTTCTGTAAGTGCCTCTACTCTACTGCTCTATGACAAAGCATCTTCTGTAAGATGTGTGTGCTCTACTGCTCTATGCAAAAGCATCTTCTGTAAGATGTGTGTGCTCTACTGCTCTATGCAAAAGCATCTTCTGTAAGATGGGTGTGCTCTACTGCTCTATGACAAAGTGTCTTCTGTAAGATGTGTGTGCTCTACTGCTCTATGACAAAGCATCTTCTGTAAGTGCCTCTACTCTACTGCTCTATGACAAAGCATCTTCTGTAAGATGTGTGTGCTCTACTGCTCTATGACAAAGTATTTTCTGTAAGATGTGTGTGCTCTACTGCTCTATGACAAAGTATCTTCTGTAAGATGTGTGTGCTCTACTGCTCTATGACAAAGCATATTCTGTAAGTGCCTCTACTCTACTGCTCTATGACAAAGCATATTCTGTAAGATGTGTGTACTCTACTGCTCTATGACAAAGCATCTTCTGTAAGTGCCTCTACTCTACTGCTCTATGACAAAGCATCTTCTGTAAGATGTGTGTGCTCTACTGCTCTATGACAAAGTATCTTCTGTAAGATGTGTGTGCTCTACTGCTCTATGACAAAGCATCTTCTGTAAGTGCCTCTACTCTACTGCTCTATGACAAAGCATCTTCTGTAAGATGTGTGTGCTCTACTGCTCTATGACAAAGCATCTTCTGTAAGTGCCTCTACTCTACTGGTCTATGACAAAGCATCTTCTGTAAGATGTGTGTGCTCTACTGCTCTATGACAAAGCATCTTCTGTAAGTGCCTCTACTCTACTGCTCTATGACAAAGCATCTTCTGTAAGTGCCTCTACTCTACTGCTCTATGACAAAGCATCTTCTGTAAGATGTGTGTGCTCTACTGCTCTATGACAAAGTATCTTCTGTAAGATGTGTGTGCTCTACTGCTCTATGACAAAGCATATTCTGTAAGTGCCTCTACTCTACTGCTCTATGCAAAAGCATCTCCTGTAAGTGCCTCTACTCTACTGCTCTATGACAAAGTGTCTTCTGTAAGATGTGTGTGCTCTACTGCTCTATGACAAAGCATCTTCTGTAAGTGCCTCTACTCTACTGCTCTATGACAAAGCATCTTCTGTAAGATGTGTGTGCTCTACTGCTCTATGACAAAGTATTTTCTGTAAGATGTGTGTGTTCTACTGCTCTATGACAAAGTATCTTCTGTAAGATGTGTGTGCTCTACTGCTCTATGACAAAGCATATTCTGTAAGTGCCTCTACTCTACTGCTCTATGACAAAGCATATTCTGTAAGATGTGTGTACTCTACTGCTCTATGACAAAGCATCTTCTGTAAGTGCCTCTACTCTACTGCTCTATGACAAAGCATCTTCTGTAAGATGTGTGTGCTCTACTGCTCTATGACAAAGTATCTTCTGTAAGATGTGTGTGCTCTACTGCTCTATGACAAAGCATCTTCTGTAAGTGCCTCTACTCTACTGCTCTATGACAAAGCATCTTCTGTAAGATGTGTGTGCTCTACTGCTCTATGACAAAGCATCTTCTGTAAGTGCCTCTACTCTACTGGTCTATGACAAAGCATCTTCTGTAAGATGTGTGTGCTCTACTGCTCTATGACAAAGCATCTTCTGTAAGTGCCTCTACTCTACTGCTCTATGACAAAGCATCTTCTGTAAGTGCCTCTACTCTACTGCTCTATGACAAAGCATCTTCTGTAAGATGTGTGTGCTCTACTGCTCTATGACAAAGTATCTTCTGTAAGATGTGTGTGCTCTACTGCTCTATGACAAAGCATATTCTGTAAGTGCCTCTACTCTACTGCTCTATGCAAAAGCATCTCCTGTAAGTGCCTCTACTCTACTGCTCTATGACAAAGCATATTCTGTAAGATGTGTGTGCTCTACTGCTCTATGCAAAAGCATCTTCTGTAAGATGTGTGTGCTCTACTGCTCTATGACAAAGTGTCTTCTGTAAGTGCCTCTACTCTACTGCTCTATGACAAAGCATCTTCTGTAAGTGCCTCTACTCTACTGCTCTATGACAAAGCATCTTCTGTAAGATGTGTGTGCTCTACTGCTCTATGCAAAAGTATCTTCTGTAAGATGTGTGTGCTCTACTGCTCTATGACAAAGCAAATTCTGTAAGTGTCTCTACTCTACTGCTCTATGCAAAAGCATCTCCTGTAAGTGCCTCTACTCTACTGCTCTATGACAAAGCATCTTCTGTAAGATGTGTGTGCTCTACTGCTCTATGCAAAAGCATCTTCTGTAAGATGGGTGTGCTCTACTGCTCTATGACAAAGTGTCTTCTGTAAGATGTGTGTGCTCTACTGCTCTATGACAAAGCATCTTCTGTAAGTGCCTCTACTCTACTGCTCTATGACAAAGCATCTTCTGTAAGATGTGTGTGCTCTACTGCTCTATGACAAAGTATTTTCTGTAAGATGTGTGTGCTCTACTGCTCTATGACAAAGTATCTTCTGTAAGATGTGTGTGCTCTACTGCTCTATGACAAAGCATATTCTGTAAGTGCCTCTACTCTACTGCTCTATGACAAAGCATATTCTGTAAGATGTGTGTACTCTACTGCTCTATGACAAAGCATCTTCTGTAAGTGCCTCTACTCTACTGCTCTATGACAAAGCATCTTCTGTAAGATGTGTGTGCTCTACTGCTCTATGACAAAGTATCTTCTGTAAGATGTGTGTGCTCTACTGCTCTATGACAAAGCATCTTCTGTAAGTGCCTCTACTCTACTGCTCTATGACAAAGCATCTTCTGTAAGATGTGTGTGCTCTACTGCTCTATGACAAAGCATCTTCTGTAAGTGCCTCTACTCTACTGGTCTATGACAAAGCATCTTCTGTAAGATGTGTGTGCTCTACTGCTCTATGACAAAGCATCTTCTGTAAGTGCCTCTACTCTACTGCTCTATGACAAAGCATCTTCTGTAAGTGCCTCTACTCTACTGCTCTATGACAAAGCATCTTCTGTAAGATGTGTGTGCTCTACTGCTCTATGACAAAGTATCTTCTGTAAGATGTGTGTGCTCTACTGCTCTATGACAAAGCATATTCTGTAAGTGCCTCTACTCTACTGCTCTATGCAAAAGCATCTCCTGTAAGTGCCTCTACTCTACTGCTCTATGACAAAGCATATTCTGTAAGATGTGTGTGCTCTACTGCTCTATGCAAAAGCATCTTCTGTAAGATGTGTGTGCTCTACTGCTCTATGACAAAGTGTCTTCTGTAAGATGTGTGTGCTCTACTGCTCTATGCAAAAGCATCTTCTGTAAGATGTGTGTGCTCTACTGCTCTATGACAAAGTATCTTCTGTAAGATGTGTGTGCTCTACTGCTCTATGACAAAGTATCTTCTGTAAGATGTGTGTGCTCTACTGCTCTATGACAAAGCATATTCTGTAAGTGCCTCTACTCTACTGCTCTATGACAAAGCATCTTCTGTAAGATGTGTGTGCTCTACTGCTCTATGACAAAGCATCTTCTGTAAGTGCCTCTACTCTACTGCTCTATGACAAAGCATCTTCTGTAAGTGCCTCTACTCTACTGCTCTATGACAAAGTATCTTCTGTAAGATGTGTGTGCTCTACTGCTCTATGCAAAAGTATCTTCTGTAAGATGTGTGTGCTCTACTGCTCTATGACAAAGCAAATTCTGTAAGTGTCTCTACTCTACTGCTCTATGCAAAAGCATCTCCTGTAAGTGCCTCTACTCTACTGCTCTATGACAAAGCATCTTCTGTAAGATGTGTGTGCTCTACTGCTCTATGCAAAAGCATCTTCTGTAAGATGTGTGTGAAATACTGCTCTATGACAAAGCATCTTCTGTAAGTGCCTCTACTCTACTGCTCTATGACAAAGCATCTTCTGTAAGTGCCTCTACTCTACTGCTCTATGACAAAGCATCTTCTGTAAGATGTGTGTGCTCTACTGCTCTATGACAAAGCATCTTCTGTAAGTGCCTCTACTCTACTGCTCTATGACAAAGCATCTTCTGTAAGATGTGTGTGCTCTACTGCTCTATGCAAAAGCATCTTCTGTAAGATGTGTGTGCTCTACTGCTCTATGCAAAAGCATCTTCTGTAAGATGGGTGTGCTCTACTGCTCTATGACAAAGTGTCTTCTGTAAGATGTGTGTGCTCTACTGCTCTATGACAAAGCATCTTCTGTAAGTGCCTCTACTCTACTGCTCTATGACAAAGCATCTTCTGTAAGATGTGTGTGCTCTACTGCTCTATGACAAAGTATTTTCTGTAAGATGTGTGTGCTCTACTGCTCTATGACAAAGTATCTTCTGTAAGATGTGTGTGCTCTACTGCTCTATGACAAAGCATATTCTGTAAGTGCCTCTACTCTACTGCTCTATGACAAAGCATATTCTGTAAGATGTGTGTGCTCTACTGCTCTATGACAAAGCATCTTCTGTAAGATGTGTGTGCTCTACTGCTCTATGACAAAGCATCTTCTGTAAGATGTGTGTGCTCTACTGCTCTTTAACAAAGCATCTTCTGTAAGTGCCTCTACTCTACTGCTCTATGACAAAGCATCTTCTGTAAGTGCCTCTACTCTACTGCTCTATGACAAAGCATCTTCTGTAAGATGTGTGTGCTCTACTGCTCTATGACAAAGCGATAATATGCATGCCATGCTTTAATATAAAGGTGATTTTTTTTACATGTGTTTCAGGACCTCAGAGCCCCCCAGGTCACTTTTTGTTCCGAAACCTCCCAATTTACAAATGAAGCACTATGTGTATGAGAAATCATATTGGAATCAACATGCAATTGTCATTTCATTTTTCATGTGTGGAGTATGTGAGGAGTATGTGAGGTTACCTATGTAGCATATTTGGACTTGGTTTGATAGAACACTGAACAGGGCCCTTAAAATGAGACCTGTCTCCCCTGCTTACATCATACATAAAACATCTGCACAACCAACGACAATGAAACTCTCTTGCCACCATAACCCAGGATTATTATACACAGATACAGTCAGTCAGTCAACAGACTGTATACCATTGAACTGGCACAAATACCTGCATTACTCAACAGAGACAGACAGAGGGACTAGTACTTCCCCCCCAGGTCAGAAAAATGGGACTACCGCCAGAGACAAATGTTACACAAGCAATCCTCGGGGGTAGCGCGTTCCTATACACACACGCCCTGGCACACAGACACAGACACAGACACAGACACAAACACACACACGTTCGCAAGCACACACACACACACGTGTGTGTGTGTTTGTGTGTGTGTGTGTGTGTGTGTGTGTTTGTGTCTGTGTCTGTGTCTGTGTCTGTGTCTGTGTGTGTGTCTGTGTCTGTGTCTGTGTCTGTGTCTGTGTGTGTGTTTGTGTGTTTGTGTGTGTGTGTGTGTGTTTGTGTCTGTGTCTGTGTCTGTGTGTGTGTGTGTGTGTGTGTGTGTGTGTGTGTGTGTGTGTGTGTGTGTGTGTGTGTGTGTGTGTGTGTGTCTGTGTCTGTGTCTGTGTCTGTGTCTGTGTCTGTGTGTGTGTGTGTGTGTGTGTGTGTGTGTGTGTGTGTGTGTGTGTGTGTGTGTGTGTGTGTGTGTGTGTGTGTGTGCTTGCGAACATGTGTTGTGTGTATGTATATACGCTTGTGTGTACATTTACGTGTGTCTGCGTGTTTACATGTCTGTGTATGTATGCTTGTGTGTGTGTGTTTACGTTAGTGTGTGTGTGTGTGTTTGCCCTGTAGGGTTCCCCAGGGAATGCAGACACAGTGAATGCATTGTCATTAATTTAATCAAAGGTAAATCATCTGAGCCCATAGGCTTCTAGGCGGAGAGTTGTGCATGAGAGCCTTTTTAAAGCTCACCAGCCATCAGTCTGTTTGCCCCGAAGCATTTTGCATCGAGTGATACCTCGGCCTGCCACTAGGGAAGTGACTCTGTGCTATGGTAACCATCTCAAAGCTCTTCTCTTTGTTTGAGCTTCTACAAGTGGCAGGTCTAAACTTTCTCAATAAGACAACAGTGGAAGAGCATACCTCTCTTTCTACTGTTTAGAACTCTCTCTCTCCCTTTCTCTCTCTCTTTCTACTGTTTAGAACGCTCTCTCTCCCTTTCTCTCTCTCTCTCTCTCTCTCTCTCTCTCTCTCTCTCTCTTTATACTGTTTAGAACTCTCTCTCTCCCTTTCTCTCTCTCTTTCTACTGTTTAGAACTCTCTCTCTCCCTTTCTCTCTCTCTCTCTTTATACTGTTTAGAACTCTCTCTCTCCCTTTCTCTCTCTCTTTCTACTGTTTAGAACTCTCTCTCCCTTTCTCTCTCTCTCTTTCTACTGTTTAGAACATTTTCTCTCCCTTTCTCTCTCTATTTCTACTGTTTAGAACTCTCTCTCTCTCTTTCTACTGTTTAGAACTCTCTTTCTCCCTTTCTCTCTCTCTTTCTACTGTTTAGAACTCTCTCTCTCCCTTTCTCTCTCTCTTTCTACTGCTTAGAACTCTCTCTCTCCCTTTCTCTCTTTCTTTCTACTGTTTAGAACTCTCTCTCTCCCTTCTCTCTCTCTTTCTACTGTTTAGAACTCTCTCTCTCCCTTTCTCTCTCTCTTTCTACTGTTTAGAACTCTCTCTCTCCCTTTCTCTCTCTCTCTTTCTACTGTTTAGAACTCTCTCTCTCCTTTCTCTCTCTCTCTCTCTCTTTTACACTGTTTAGAACTCTCTCTCTCCCTTTCTCTCTCTCTTTCTACTGTTTAGAACTCTCTCTCTCCCTTTCTCTCTCTCTCTTTCTACTGTTTCGAACTCTCTCTCTCCCTTTCTCTCTCTCTCTCTCTCTCTTTACACTGTTTAGAACTCTCTCTCTCCCTTTCTCTCTCTCTTTCTACTGTTTAGAACTCTCTCTCTCCCTTTCTCTCTCTCTCTCTCTCTTTACACTGTTTAGAACTCTCTCTCTCCCTTTCTCTCTCTCTCTTTCTACTGTTTAGAACTCTCTCTCTCCCTTTCTCTCTCTCGCTCTCTCTCTCTTTCTACTGTTTAGAACTCGCTCTCCCCCTTTCTCTCTCTCTCTTTCTACTGTTTAGAACTCTCTCTCCCTTTCTCTCTCTCGCTCTCCCTCTCTTTCTACTGTTTAGTACTCTCTCTCCCTTTCTCTCTCTCGCTCTCCCTCTCTTTCTACTGTTTAGAACTCTCTCTCCCTTTCTCTCTCTCGCTCTCTCTCTCTTTCTACTGTTTAGAACTCTCTCTCTTTCTACTGCTTAGAACTCTCTCTCTCCCTTTCTCTCTTTCTTTCTACTGTTTAGAACTCTCTCTCTCCCTTTCTCTCTCTCTTTCTTTTAGAACTCTCTCTCTCCCTTTCTCTCTTTCTTTCTACTGTTTAGAACTCTCTCTCTCCTTTCTCTCTCTCTTTCTACTGTTTAGAACTCTCTCTCTCCCTTTCTCTCTCTCTTTCTACTGTTTAGAACTCTCTCTCTCCTTTCTCTCTCTCTTTCTCTCTCTTTCTCTGTTTAGAACTCTCTCTCTCCCTTTCTCTCTCTCTCTCTTCTCTTTACACTGTTTAGAACTCTCTCTCTCCCTTTCTCTCTCTCTTTCTACTGTTTAGAACTCTCTCTCTCCTTTCTCTCTCTCTCTTTCTACTGTTTAGAACTCTCTCTCTCCTTTCTCTCTCTCTCTCTCTCTTTTACTACTGTTTAGAACTCTCTCTCTCCTTTCTCTCTCTTTTCTACTGTTTAGAACTCTCTCTCTCCCTTTCTCTCTCTCTCTCTCTCTTTACACTGTTTAGAACTCTCTCTCTCCCCTTTCTCTCTCTCTCTTTCTACTGTTTAGAACTCTCTCTCTCCTTTCTCTCTCTCTCTCTCTCTTTCTACTGTTTAGAACTCTCTCCCCCTTTCTCTCTCTCTCTTTCTACTGTTTAGAACTCTCTCTCCCTTTCTCTCTCTCTCTCTCTCTCTTTCTACTGTTTAGAACTCTCTCTCTTCTACTGTTTAGAACTCTCTCTCTCCCTTTCTCTCTTTCTTTCTACTGTTTAGAACTCTCTCTCTCCCTTTCTCTCTCTCTTTTCTACTGTTTAGAACTCTCTCTCTCCTTTCTCTCTTTCTTTCTACTGTTTAGAACTCTCTCTCTCCTTTCTCTCTCTCTTTCTACTGTTTAGAACTCTCTCTCTCCCTTTCTCTCTCTCTTTCTACTGTTTAGAACTCTCTCTCTCCTTTCTCTCTCTCTCTTTCTACTGTTTCGAACTCTCTCTCTCCCTTTCTCTCTCTCTCTTTCTACTGTTTAGAACTCTCTCTCTCCCTTTCTCTCTCTCTCTCTCTCTCTTTACACTGTTTAGAACTCTCTCTCTCCCTTTCTCTCTCTCTTTCTACTGTTTAGAACTCTCTCTCTCCCTTTCTCTCTCTCTCTTTCTACTGTTTAGAACTCTCTCTCTCCCTTTCTCTCTCTCGCTCTCTCTCTCTTTCTACTGTTTAGAACTCGCTCTCCCCCTTTCTCTCTCTCTCTTTCTACTGTTTAGAACTCTCTCTCCCTTTCTCTCTCTCGCTCTCCCTCTCTTTCTACTGTTTAGTACTCTCTCTCCCTTTCTCTCTCTCGCTTTCTACTGTTTATAGATCTCTCTCCCTTTCTCTCGCTCTCTCTCTCTTTCTAATGTTTAGAACTCTCTCTCCCTCTCCCTCTCTTTACTGTTTAGAACTCTCTCTCCCTTTCTCTCTCTCGCTCTCTCTCTCTTTCTACTGTTTAGAACTCTCTCTCCCCTTTCTCTCTCTCTCTTTCTACTGTTTAGAACTCTCTCTCCCTTTCTCTCTCTCTCTCCCTCTCTTTCTACTGTTTAGAACTCTCTCTCCCTTTCTCTCTCTCTCTTTCTACTGTTTAGAACTCTCTCTCCCTTTCTCTCTCTCTCTCTCTTTCTACTGTTTAGAACTCTCTCTCCCTTTCTCTCCCTCTCTTTCTACTGTTTAGAACTCTCTCTCCCTTTCTCTCTCTCGCTCTCTCTCTCTTTCTACTGTTTAGAACTCTCTCTCTTTCTACTGCTTAGAACTCTCTCTCTCCCTTTCTCTCTTTCTTTCTACTGTTTAGAACTCTCTCTCTCCCTTTCTCTCTCTCTTTCTACTGTTTAGAACTCTCTCTCTCCCTTTCTCTCTTTCTTTCTACTGTTTAGAACTCTCTCTCTCCCTTTCTCTCTCTCTTTCTACTGTTTAGAACTCTCTCTCTCCCTTTCTCTCTCTCTTTCTACTGTTTAGAACTCTCTCTCTCCCTTTCTCTCTCTCTCTTTCTACTGTTTCGAACTCTCTCTCTCCCTTTCTCTCTCTCTTTCTACTGCTTAGAACTCTCTCTCTCCCTTTCTCTCTTTCTTTCTACTGTTTAGAACTCTCTCTCTCCCTTTCTCTCTCTCTTTCTACTGTTTAGAACTCTCTCTCTCCCTTTCTCTCTATCTTTCTACTGTTTAGAACTCTCTCTCTCCCTTTCTCTCTCTCTCTTTCTACTGTTTAGAACTCTCTCTCCCTTTCTCTCTCTCTTTCAAAAGTTTAGAACTCTCTCTACCTTTCTCTCTCTCTCTTTCTACTGTTTAGAACTCTCTTTCTCTCTCTTTCTACTGTTTAGAACTCTCTCTCCCTTTCTCTCTCTCGC
Source organism: Oncorhynchus nerka (assembly GCF_034236695.1). NCBI lineage: Eukaryota > Metazoa > Chordata > Actinopteri > Salmoniformes > Salmonidae > Oncorhynchus > Oncorhynchus nerka. Next base: position 60,169,987 of record NC_088418.1, read on the forward strand.
TCTCCCTCTCTTTCTACTGTTTAGTACTCTCTCTCCCTTTCTCTCTCTCGCTTTCTACTGTTTATAGATCTCTCTCCCTTTCTCTCGCTCTCTCTCTCTTTCTAATGTTTAGAACTCTCTCTCGCTCTCCCTCTCTTTACTGTTTAGAACTCTCTCTCCCTTTCTCTCTCTCGCTCTCTCTCTCTTTCTACTGTTTAGAACTCTCTCTCTTTCTACTGCTTAGAACTCTCTCTCTCCCTTTCTCTCTTTCTTTCTACTGTTTAGAACTCTCTCTCTCCCTTTCTCTCTCTCTTTCTACTGCTTAGAACTCTCTCTCTCCCTTTCTCTCTTTCTTTCTACTGTTTAGAACTCTCTCTCTCCCTTTCTCTCTCTCTTTCTACTGTTTAGAACTCTCTCTCTCCCTTTCTCTCTCTCTTTCTACTGTTTAGAACTCTCTCTCTCCCTTTCTCTCTCTCTCTTTCTACTGTTTCGAACTCTCTCTCTCCCTTTCTCTCTCTCTTTCTACTGCTTAGAACTCTCTCTCTCCCTTTCTCTCTTTCTTTCTACTGTTTAGAACTCTCTCTCTCCCTTTCTCTCTCTCTTTCTACTGTTTAGAACTCTCTCTCTCCCTTTCTCTCTATCTTTCTACTGTTTAGAACTCTCTCTCTCCCTTTCTCTCTCTCTCTTTCTACTGTTTAGAACTCTCTCTCCCTTTCTCTCTCTCTTTCAAAAGTTTAGAACTCTCTCTACCTTTCTCTCTCTCTCTTTCTACTGTTTAGAACTCTCTTTCTCTCTCTTTCTACTGTTTATAACTCTCTCTTTCTCTTTCTCTCTCTCTTTCTACTGTTTAGAACTCTCTCCCTTTCTCTTTCTCTCTCTCTTTCTACTGTTTAGAACTCTCTCTCCCTTTCTCTCTCTCTATTGTTTAGAACTCTCTCTCCCTTTCTCTCTCTACTGTTTAGAACTCTCTCCCTTTCTCTCAATCTCTCTCTTTCTACTGTTTAGAACTCTCTCCCTTTCTCACCCTCTCTCTTTCTACTGTTTAGAACTCTCTCTCTCCCTTTCTCTCTCTCTCTTTCTATTGTTTAGAACTGTCTCTCCCCCTTTCCCTCTCTCTTTTGTTTAGAACTCTCTCTCTCCCTTTCTCTCTCTCTCTCTTTCTATTGTTTAGAACTCTCTCTCTCTCTTTCTATTGTTTAGAACTCTCTCTCCCCATTTCTCTCTCTCTTTCTATTGTTTAGAACTATCTCTCCCCCTTTCCTGCTCTCCCTTTCTATTGTTTAGAACTCTCTCTCCCCCTTTCTCTCTCTCTTTCTACTGTTTAGAACTCTCGTTCTCCCTTTCTCTCTGTCTTTCTACTGTTTAGAACTCTCTCTCTCCCTTTCTCTCTCTCTTTCTACTGTTTAGAACTCTCTCTCTCCTTTCTCTTTGTCTCTCTCTCTTTCTACTGTTTAGAACTCTCTCTCTCCCTTTCTCTCTCTCTTTCTACTGTTTATAGATCTCTCTCCCTTTCTCTCTCTCGCTCTCTCTCTCTTTCTCTACTGTTTAGAACTCTCTCTCTCCCTTTCTCTCCCTCTCTTTCTACTGTTTAGAACTCTCTCCCTTTCTCTCCCTCTCTCTTTCTACTGTTTAGAACTCTCTCTCTCCCTTTCTCTCTCTCTCTTTCTAATGTTTAGAACTGTCTCTCCCTCTTTCCCTGTCTCTATTGTTTAGAACTCTCTCTCTCCCTTTCTCTCTCTCTCTTTCTATTGTTTAGAACTCTCTCTCTCTCTTTCTATTGTTTAGAACTCTCTCTCCCCCTTTCCTGCTCTCCCTTTCTATTGTTTAGAACTCTCTCTCCCCCTTTCTCTCTCTCTTTCTACTGTTTAGAACTCTCGTTCTCCCTTTCTCTCTCTCTTTCTACTGTTTAGAACTCTCTCTCTCCCTTTCTCTCTCTCTTTCTACTGTTTAGAACTCTCTCTCTCCCTTTCTCTTTGTCTCTCTCTCTTTCTACTGTTTAGAACTCTCTCTCTCGCTTTCTACTGTTTATAGATCTCTCTCCCTTTCTCTCTCTCGCTCTCTCTCTCTTTCTACTGTTTAGAACTCTCTCTCCCTTTCTCTCTCTCTCTTTCTACTGTTTAGAACTCTCTCTCTCCCTTTCTCTCTCTCTTTCTACTGTTTAGAACTATCTCTCTCCCTTTCTCTCTCTCTCTTTCTACTGTTTAGTACTCTCTCTCTCTCTCTCTCTTTCTATTGTTTAGAACTCTCTCTCTCCCTGTCTCTCTCTCTCTTTCTACTGTTTAGAACTCTCTCTCCCTTTCTCTCTCTCTCTTTCTACTGTTTAGAACTCTCTCTCCCTTTCTCTCTCTCTTTCAAATGTTTAGAACTCTCTCTACCTTTCACTCTCTCTCTTTCTACTGTTTAGAATTCTCTCTCTCTCTCTTTCTACTGTTTAGAACTCTCTCCCTTTCTCTCTCTCGCTCTCTCTCTCTTTCTACTGTTTAGAACTCTCTGTCCCTTTCTCTCTCTCGCTCTCCCTCTCTTTCTACTGTTTAGAACTCTCTCTCGCTCTTTCTCTCTTTCTATTGTTTAGAACTCTCTCTCTCCCTTTCTGTCTCTCGCTCTCTCGCTCTTTCTACTGTTTAGAACTCTCTCTCTCCCTTTCTCTCTCTTTCTTTCTATTGTTTAGAACTCTCTCTCTCCCTTTCTACTGTTTAGAATTCTCTCTCTCTCTTTCTACTGTTTAGAATTCTGTCTCTCTCTCTTTCTACTGTTTAGAACTCTCTCTCCCTTTCTCTCTCTCGCTCTCTCTCTCTTTCTACTGTTTAGAACTCTCTCTCTCCCTTTCTCTCTCTCTCTTTCTACTGTTTAGAACTCTCTCTCTCTTTCTCTCTCTCTCTCTTTCTCTCTCTCTCTTTCTACTGTTTAGAACTCTCTCTCTCTGTTTAGAACTCTCTCTCTCCCTTTCTCTATCTCTCTTTCTACTGTTTAGAACTCTCTCTCCCTTTCTCTCTCTCGCTCTCCCTCTCTTTCTACTGTTTAGAACTCTCTCTCCCTTTTTCTCTCACGCTCTCTCTCTCTTTCTACTGTTTAGAACTCTCTCTCTCCCTTTCTCTCTCTCTCTTTCTACTGTTTAGAACTCTCTCTCTCCCTTTCTCTCCCTCTCTTTCTACTGTTTAGAACTCTCTCTCCCTTTCTCTCTCTCGCTCTCTCTCTTTCTACTGTTTAGAACTCTCTCTCTCCCTTTCTCTCTCTCACTTTCTACTGTTTATAGATCTCTCTCCCTTTCTCTCTCTCGCTCTCTCTCTCTTTCTACTGTTTAGAAGTATCTCTCTCCCTTTCTCTCTCTCTCTTTCTACTGTTTAGTACTCTCTCTCTCTCTCTCTCTTTCTATTGTTTAGAACTCTCTCTCTCCCTGTCTCTCTCTCTCTTTCTACTGTTTAGAACTCTCTCTCTCCCTTTCTCTCTCTCTCATTCTACTGTTTAGAACTCTCTCTCCCTTTCTCTCTCTCTTTCAAAAGTTTAGAACTCTCTCTACCTTTCTCTCTCTCTCTTTCTACTGTTTAGAACTCTCTTTCTCTCTCTTTCTACTGTTTATAACTCTCTCTTTCTCTTTCTCTCTCTCTTTCTACTGTTTAGAACTCTCTCCCTTTCTCTTTCTCTCTCTCTTTCTACTGTTTAGAACTCTCTCTCCCTTTCTCTCTCTCTATTGTTTAGAACTCTCTCTCCCTTTCTCTCTCTACTGTTTAGAACTCTCTCCCTTTCTCTCAATCTCTCTCTTTCTACTGTTTAGAACTCTCTCCCTTTCTCACCCTCTCTCTTTCTACTGTTTAGAACTCTCTCTCTCCCTTTCTCTCTCTTTCTATTGTTTAGAACTGTCTCTCCCTCTTTCCCTCTCTCTATTGTTTAGAACTCTCTCTCTCCCTTTCTCTCTCTCTCTCTTTCTATTGTTTAGAACTCTCTCTCTCTCTTTCTATTGTTTACAACTCTCTCTCCCCATTTCTCTCTCTCTTTCTATTGTTTAGAACTATCTCTCCCCCTTTCCTGCTCTCCCTTTCTATTGTTTAGAACTCTCTCTCCCCCTTTCTCTCTCTCTTTCTACTGTTTAGAACTCTCGTTCTCCCTTTCTCTCTGTCTTTCTACTGTTTAGAGCTCTCTCTCTCCCTTTCTCTCTCTCTTTCTACTGTTTAGAACTCTCTCTCCCCCTTTCTCTCTCTCTTTCTACTGTTTAGAACTCTCGTTCTCCCTTTCTCTCTCTCTTTCTACTGTTTAGAACTCTCTCTCTCCCTTTCTCTCTCTCTTTCTACTGTTTAGAACTCTCTCTCTCCCTTTCTCTTTGTCTCTCTCTCTTTCTACTGTTTAGAACTCTCTCTCTCCCTTTCTCTCTCTCGCTTTCTACTGTTTATAGATCTCTCTCCCTTTCTCTCTCTCGCTCTCTCTCTCTTTCTACTGTTTAGAACTCTCTCTCCCTTTCTCTCTCTCTCTTTCTACTGTTTAGAACTCTCTCTCTCCCTTTCTCTCTCTCTTTCTACTGTTTAGAACTATCTCTCTCCCTTTCTCTCTCTCTCTTTCTACTGTTTAGTACTCTCTCTCTCTCTCTCTTTCTATTGTTTAGAACTCTCTCTCTCCCTGTCTCTCTCTCTCTTTCTACTGTTTAGAACTCTCTCTCCCTTTCTCTCTCTCTCTTTCTACTGTTTAGAACTCTCTCTCCCTTTCTCTCTCTCTTTCAAATGTTTAGAACTCTCTCTACCTTTCACTCTCTCTCTTTCTACTGTTTAGAATTCTCTCTCTCTCTCTTTCTACTGTTTAGAACTCTCTCCCTTTCTCTCTCTCGCTCTCTCTCTCTTTCTACTGTTTAGAACTCTCTGTCCCTTTCTCTCTCTCGCTCTCCCTCTCTTTCTACTGTTTAGAACTCTCTCTCGCTCTTTCTCTCTTTCTATTGTTTAGAACTCTCTCTCTCCCTTTCTGTCTCTCGCTCTCTCGCTCTTTCTACTGTTTAGAACTCTCTCTCTCCCTTTCTCTCTCTTTCTTTCTATTGTTTAGAACTCTCTCTCTCCCTTTCTACTGTTTAGAATTCTCTCTCTCTCTTTCTACTGTTTAGAATTCTGTCTCTCTCTCTTTCTACTGTTTAGAACTCTCTCTCCCTTTCTCTCTCTCGCTCTCTCTCTCTTTCTACTGTTTAGAACTCTCTCTCTCCCTTTCTCTCTCTCTCTTTCTACTGTTTATAGAACTCTCTCACCCTTTCTCTCTCTCTCGCTCTCTCTCTCTTTCTACTGTTTAGAACTCTCTCTCTCCCTTTCTCTATCTCTCTTTCTACTGTTTAGAACTCTCTCTCCCTTTCTCTCTCTCGCTCTCTCTCTCTTTCTACTGTTTAGAACTCTCTCTCTCCCTTTCTCTCCCTCTCTTTCTACTGTTTAGAACTCTCTCCCTTTCTCTCCCTCCCTCTCTTTCTACTGTTTAGAACTCTCTCTCTTTTTCTCTCTCTCTCTCTTTCTACTGTTTAGAACTCTCTCTCTCCCTTTCTCTCTCTCTCTTTCTACTGTTTAGAACTCTCTCTCTCCCTTTCTCTCCCTCTCTTTCTACTGTTTAGAACTCTCTCTCCCTTTCTCTCTCTCGCTCTCTCTCTTTCTACTGTTTAGAACTCTCTCTCTCCCTTTCTCTCTCTCACTTTCTACTGTTTATAGATCTCTCTCCCTTTCTCTCTCTCGCTCTCTCTCTCTTTCTACTGTTTAGAAGTATCTCTCTCCCTTTCTCTCTCTCTCTTTCTACTGTTTAGTACTCTCTCTCTCTCTCTCTTTTTCTATTGTTTAGAACTCTCTCTCTCCCTGTCTCTCTCTCTTTTCTACTGTTTAGAACTCTCTCTCTCCCTTCTCTCTCTCTCTTTCTACTGTTTAGAACTCTCTCTCCCTTTCTCTCTCTCTTTCAAAAGTTTAGAACTCTCTCTACCTTTCTCTCTCTCTCTTTCTACTGTTTAGAACTCTCTTTCTCTCTCTTTCTACTGTTTATAACTCTCTCTTTCTCTTTCTCTCTCTCTTTCTACTGTTTAGAACTCTCTCCCTTTCTCTTTCTCTCTCTCTTTCTACTGTTTAGAACTCTCTCTCCCTTTCTCTCTCTCTATTGTTTAGAACTCTCTCTCCCTTTCTCTCTCTACTGTTTAGAACTCTCTCCCTTTCTCTCAATCTCTCTCTTTCTACTGTTTAGAACTCTCTCCCTTTCTCACCCTCTCTCTTTCTACTGTTTAGAACTCTCTCTCTCCCTTTCTCTCTCTTTCTATTGTTTAGAACTGTCTCTCCCTCTTTCCCTCTCTCTATTGTTTAGAACTCTCTCTCTCCCTTTCTCTCTCTCTCTCTTTCTATTGTTTAGAACTCTCTCTCTCTCTTTCTATTGTTTACAACTCTCTCTCCCCATTTCTCTCTCTCTTTCTATTGTTTAGAACTATCTCTCCCCCTTTCCTGCTCTCCCTTTCTATTGTTTAGAACTCTCTCTCCCCCTTTCTCTCTCTCTTTCTACTGTTTAGAACTCTCGTTCTCCCTTTCTCTCTGTCTTTCTACTGTTTAGAGCTCTCTCTCTCCCTTTCTCTCTCTCTTTCTACTGTTTAGAACTCTCTCTCTCCCTTTCTCTTTGTCTCTCTCTCTTTCTACTGTTTAGAACTCTCTCTCTCCCTTTCTCTCTCTCACTTTCTACTGTTTATAGATCTCTCTCCCTGTCTCTCTCTCGCTCTCTCTCTCTTTCTACTGTTTAGAACTCTCTCTCCCTTTCTCTCTCTCTCTTTCTACTGTTTAGAACTCTCTCTCTCCCTTTCTCTCTCTCTTTCTACTGTTTAGAACTATCTCTCTCCCTTTCTCTCTCTCTCTTTCTACTGTTTAGTACTCTCTCTCTCTCTCTCTCTTTCTATTGTTTAGAACTCTCTCTCTCCCTGTCTCTCTCTCTCTTTCTACTGTTTAGAACTCTCTCTCCCTTTCTCTCTCTCTCTTTCTACTGTTTAGAACTCTCTCTCTCCCTTTCTCTTTGTCTCTCTCTCTTTCTACTGTTTAGAACTCTCTCTCTCCCTTTCTCTCTCTCTTTCTACTGTTTAGAACTCTCTCTCCCCTTTCTCTTTGTCTCTCTCTCTTTCTACTGTTTAGAACTCTCTCTCTCCTTTCTCTCTCTCTTTCTACTGTTTAGAACTCTCTCTCCTTTCTTTCTCTCTCTCTTTCTACTGTTTAGAACTATCTCTCTCCCTTTCTCTCTCTCTCTTTCTACTGTTTAGAACTCTCTCTCTCTCTCTCTTTTTCTATTGTTTAGAACTCTCTCTCTCCCTTCTCTCTCTCTTTTCTACTGTTTAGAACTCTCTCTCCCTTTCTCTCTCTCTCTTTCTACTGTTTAGAACTCTCTCTCCCTTTCTCTCTCTCTTTCAAATGTTTAGAACTCTCTCTACCTTTCACTCTCTCTCTTTCTACTGTTTAGAATTCTCTCTCTCTCTCTTTCTACTGTTTAGAACTCTCTCCCTTTCTACTGTTTAGAACTCTCTCTCCCTTTCTCTCTCTCGCTCTCCCTCTCTTTCTACTGTTTAGAACTCTCTCTCGCTCTTTCTCTCTTTCTATTGTTTAGAACTCTCTCTCTCCCTTTCTGTCTCTCGCTCTCTCGCTCTTTCTACTGTTTAGAACTCTCTCTCTCCCTTTCTCTCTCTTTCTTTCTATTGTTTAGAACTCTCTCTCTCCCTTTCTACTGTTTAGAATTCTCTCTCTCCCTTTCTATTGTTTAGAAGTCTCCCTCCCTTTCTCTCTCTCTCTTTCTACTGTTTTAGAACTTTCTCCATTTCTCTCTCTCTCTCTGCCTTTCTCTCTCTCTCTTTCTACTGTTTAGAACTCTCTCTCTCTCTTTCTATTGTTTAGAACTCTCTCTCTCCCTATCTCTCTCTCTCTTTCTACTGTTTAGAACTCTCTCTCTCCCTTTCTATTGTTTAGAACTCTCTCTCCCTTTCTCTCTCTCTCTTTCTACTGTTTAATGAACTCTCTCCATTTCTCTCTATTTCTCTCTGCCTTTCTCTCTCTCTCTTTCTACTGTTTAGAACTCTCTCCCTTTCTCTCTCTCTCTTTCTATTGTTTAGAACTCTCTCTCTCCCGTTCTCTCTCTCTATTGTTTAGAACTCTCTCTGCCTTTCTCTCTCTCTCTCTCTCTCTCTCTTTCTATTGTATAGAACCCTCTCTCCCTTTCTCTCTCTCCCTTTCACTCTCTCTCTTTCTATTGTATAGAACTCTCTCTCCCTTTATCTCTCTCTCTCTCTGTTGTTTAGAACTCTCTCTCCCTTTCTCTCTCTCTCTCCCTTTCTCTCTCTCCCTTTCTACTGTTTAGAACTCTCTCTCTCCCTTTCTTCTCTCTCGCTCTCTCTCTCTTTCTACTGTTTAGAACTCTCTCTCTCCCTTTCTCTCTCTCGCTCTCTCTCTCTTTCTAGTGTTTAGAACTCTCTCCAGTAGGCATGGTGTTCTATACTGTTTAGACATGGTGTTCTTTACTGTAGACATGGTGTTCTTTACTGTTCTTTACTGTTTATCGTGTTCTTTACTGTTTACATGGTGTTCTTTACTGTAGACATGGTGTTCTATACTGTAGGCATGGTGTTTTACTGTAGACATGGTGTTCTTTACTGTAGGCATGGTGTTCTTTCTGTATATGGTGTTCTTTACTGAAGGCATGGTGTTCTTTACTGTAGACATGGTGTTCTTTACTGTAGACATGGTGTTCTTTACTGTAGACATGTGTTATTTACTGTAGACATGGTGTTCTTTACTGTAGACATGGTGTTCTATACTGTAGACATGGTGTTCTTACTGTAGGCATGGTGTTCTTTACTGTAGACATGGTGTTCTATACTGTAGACATGGTGTTCTTTACTGTAGACATGGTGTTTTTACTGTAACATGGTGTACTATACTGTAGACATGGTGTTCTATACTGTAGGCATCTGTTCTTTACTGTAGACTGGTGTTCTTTACTGTAGACATGGTGTTCTATACTTTAGGCATGGTGTTCTTTACTGTAGACATGGTGTTCTTTACTGTAGACATGGTGTTCTATACTGTCATCGTGTTCTTTACTGTAGACATGGTGTTCTTTACTGTAGACATGGTGTTCTTTACTGTAGACATGGTGTTCTTTACTGTAGACATGGTGTTCTTTACTGAAGGCATCTGTTCTTTACTGTTCTTTACTGAGACATTGTGTTCCTGTTCTTTTACTGACATGTGTTCTTTACTGTAGGCATGTTCTTTACTGTAGGCATCGTGTTCTTTACTGTAGACATGGTGTTCTTTACTGAAGGCATCGTGTTCTTTACTGTAGGCATGGTGTTCTTTACTGTCATGGTGTTCTTTACTGTAGACATGGTGTTCTTTACTGAACATCTGTTCTTTACTGTAGACATGGTGTTCTTTACTGTAGACATGTTCTTTACTGTTTAGGCATGGTGTTCTTTACTGTAGGCATGGTGTTCTAACTGACATCGTGTTCTTTTCTGTAGGCATGGTGTTCTTTACTGTAGACATGCAGTGTGTTCTTTACTGTAGACATGGTGTTCTTTACTGTAGACATGGTGTTCTTTACTGAGGCATGTGTTCTTTACTGTAGACATGGTGTTCTTTACTGTAGAACATGGTGTTCTTTACTGTAGACATGGTGTTCTTTACTGTAGGCATGGTGTTCTTTACTGTAGGCATGGTGTTCTTTACTGTAGGCATGGTGTTCTTTACTGTATGACACCATGGTGGTGTTCTTTACTGTAGACATGGTGTTCTTTACTGTAGACATGGTGTTCTTTACTGTTAGACTGTCATGGTGTTCTTTACTGTAGACATGGTGTTCTTTACTGTAGACATGGTGTTCTTTACTGTAGGCATGGTGTTCTTTACTGTAGGCATGGTGTTCTTTACTGTAGGCATGGTGTTCTTTACTGTAGACATGGTGTTCTTTAGGCACATGGTGTTCTTTACTGTAGACATGGTGTTCTTTACTGTAGGCATGGTGTTCTTTACTGTAGGCTGGTGTTCTATACTGAAGTGATGGTGTTCTTTACTGAAGGCATCGTGTTCTTTACTGTAGACATGGTGTTCTTTACTGTAGGCATGGTGTTCTTTACTGTAGACATGGTGTTCTTTACTGTAGAAGACATGGTGTTCTTTACTGTTCTTGTTCTGTTTTACTGTAGACATGGTGTTCTTTACTGTAGAACATGGTGTTCATTCATGGTGTGTTCTTTACATGGTGTTCTTTAGAACATGGTGTTCTTTACTGTAGGCATGGTGTTCTTTACTGTAGACATGGTGTTCTTTAGGCATGGTGTATCCCTGTTCTTTACTGAAGGCATGGTGTTCTTTACTGTAGGCATGGTGTTCTTTACTGTAGACATGGTGTTCTTTACTGTAGGCATGGTGTTCTTTACTGTACTGGTGTTCTTTACTGTAGACATGGTGTTCTTTACTGAAGGCATGTTTACTGTAGGCATGGTGTTCTTTACTGTAGACATGGTGTTCTTTACTGTAGACATGGTGTTCTTTACTGTAGGCATGGTGTTCTTTACTGTAGACATGGTGTTCTTTACTGTAGACATGGTGTTCTTTACTGAAGACATGGTGTTCTTTACTGTAGACATGGTGTTCTTTACTGGCATGGTGTTCTTTACTGTACTGAGACATGGTGTTCTTTACTGTAGACATGGTGTTCTTTACTGTAGGCATGGTGTTGGTGTTCTTTACTGTAGACATGGTGTTCTTTGTAGACATGTACTGTAGGCATGGTGTTCTTTACTGTAGACATGGTGTTCTTTATGTAGACATGGTGTTCTTTACTGTAGACATGGTGTTCACTGGTGTTCTTTACTGTAGACATGGTGTTCTTTACTGTAGACATGGTGTTCTTTACTGTAGACATGGTGTTCTTTACTGAAGGCATGGTGTTCTTTACTGTAGGCATGGTGTTCTTTACTGTAGGCATGTGTTCTTTACTGTAGACATGGTGTTCTTACTGTAGGCATGGTGTTCTTTACTGTAGGCATAGTGTTCTTTACTGTAGGCATGGTGTTCTTTACTGTAGACATGGTGTTCTTTACTGTAACATGGTGTTCTTTACTGTAGACATGGTGTTCTTTACTGTAGACATGGTGTTCTTTACTGTAGGCATAGTGTTCTTTACTGTAGGCATGGTGTTCTTTGAAGGCATGTTCTTTACTGAAGACATCGTGTTCTTTACTGAAGGCATGGTGTTCTTTACTGTAGGCATGGTGTTCTTTACTGTATCCATGGTGTTCTTTACTGAAGGCATGTGTTCTTTACTGTAGACATGGTGTTCTTTACTGTAGACATGGTGTTCTTTACTGTAGGCATCTTCTTTACTGTAGGCATGGTGTTCTTTACTGAAGACATGTGTTCTTTACTGAGACATGGTGTTCTTTACTGTAGACATGGTGTTCTTTACTGTAGACATGGTGTTCTTTACTGTAGACATGGTGTTATTTACTGTACATGGTGTTCTTTACTGTAGACATGGTGTTATTTACTGTAGACATGGTGTTCTTTACTGTAGACATGGTGTTCTTTACTGTAGACATTGTTACTGTAGGGTGTTCACTGTAGTGTGTTCTTTACTGTAGACATGGTGTTCTATACTGTAGGCATGGTGTTCTTTACTGTAGACATGGTGTTATTTACTGAAGGCATGGTGTTCTTTACTGTAGACATGGTGTTCTTTACTGTAGACATGGTGTTCTTTACTGTAGACATGGTGTTCTTTACTGAAGGCATGGTGTTCTTTACTGTAGACATGGTGTTCTTTACTGTAGGCATGGTGTTCTTTACTGTAGACATGGTGTTCTTTACTGTAGGCATGTGTTCTTTACAAGGCATGGTGTTCTTTACTGTAAGGCATGTGTTCTTTACTGTAGACATGGTGTTCTTTACTGTAGACATGGTGTTCTTTACTGTAGACATGTGTTCTTTACTGTAGACATGGTGTTCTTTACTGTAGACATTGTTCTTACTGTAGGCATGGTGTTCTTTACTGTAGACATGGTGTTCTTTACTGTAGACATGGTGTTCTTTACATGGTGTTCTTACTGTAGACATGGTGTTCTTTACTGTAGACATGGTGTTCTTTACTGTAGGCATGGTGTTCTTTACTGTAGACATGGTGTTCTTTACTGTAGACATGGTGTTCTTTACTGTAGGCATGGTGTTCTTTACTGTAGACATGGTGTTCTTTACTGAAGGCATGGTGTTCTTTACTGTAGACATGGTGTTCTTTACTGAAGGCATGGTGTTCTTTACATGGTGTTCTAGAGACATGGTGTTCTTTACTGTAGACATGGTGTTATTTACTGTAGACATGGTGTTATTTACTGTAGACATGGTGTTCTATACTGTAGACATGGTGTTCTATACTGTAGGCATCGTGTTCTTTACTGTAGACATGGTGTTCTATACTGTAGACATGGTGTTCTTTACTGTAGACATGGTGTTATTTACTGTAGACATGGTGTACTATACTGTAGACATGGTGTTCTATACTGTAGGCATCGTGTTCTTTACTGTAGACATGGTGTTCTATACTGTAGACATGGTGTTCTATACTGTAGGCATGGTGTTCTTTACTGTAGACATGGTGTTCTTTACTGTAGACATGGTGTTCTATACTGTAGGCATCGTGTTCTTTACTGTAGACATGGTGTTCTTTACTGTAGACATGGTGTTCTTTACTGTAGACATGGTGTTCTTTACTGAGAGGCTTTACTGAAGGCATCGTGTTCTTTACTGTAGACATGGTGTTCTTTACTGTAGACATTGTGTTCCTTACTGTAGACATGGTGTTCTTTACTGAAGGCATGGTGTTCTTTACTGTAGGCGTGGTGTTCTTTACTGTAGGCATCGTGTTCTTTACTGTAGACATGGTGTTCTATACTGAAGGCATCGTGTTCTTTACTGTAGGCATGGTGTTCTTTACTGTAGACATGGTGTTCTTTACTGAAGGCATCGTGTTCTTTACTGTAGACATGGTGTTCTTTACTGTAGACATGGTGTTCTTTACTGTAGGCATAGTGTTCTTTACTGTAGACATGGTGTTCTTTACTGTAGACATGGTGTTCTTTACTGTAGACATGGTGTTCTTTACTGTAGACATGGTGTTCTTTACTGTAGACATGGTGTTCTTTACTGTAGACATGGTGTTCTTTACTGTAGGCACATGTAGACATGTTTCTTTACTGTAGACATGGTGTTCTTTACTGTAGGCATGGTGTTCTTTACTGTAGACATGGTGTTCTTTACTGTAGGCATGGTGTTCTTTACTGTAGACATGGTGTTCTTTACTGTAGGCATGGTGTTCTTTACTGTAGACATGGTGTTCTTTACTGTAGACATGGTGTTCTTTACTGAAGGCATGGTGTTCTTTACTGTAGACATGGTGTTCTTTACTGTAGACATGGTGTTCTTTACTGTAGACATGGTGTTCTATACTGTAGACATGGTGTTATTTACTGAAGGCATGGTGTTCTTTACTGTAGACATGGTGTTCTTACTGTAGGCATGGTGTTCTTTACTGTAGACATGGTGTTCTTTACTGAAGGCATGGTGTTCTTTACTGTAGACATGGTGTTCTTTACTGTAGACATGGTGTTCTTTACTGTAGACATGGTGTTCTTTACTGTAGGCATGGTGTTCTAGAAGTCATTGTGTTCATGAAGGCATCGTGTTCTTTACTGTAGACATGGTGTTCTTTACTGTAGGCATACTTTACTGTAGACATGGTGTTCTTTACTGTAGACATGGTGTTCTTTACTGGTGTTATTTACTGTAGACATGGTGTTCTTTACTGTAGACATGGTGTTCTTTACTGTAGACATGGTGTTCTTTACTGTAGACATGGTGTTCTTTACTGTAGACATGCATGGTGTTCTTTACTGTAGACATGGTGTTCTTTACTGTAGACATGGTGTTCTTTCTTTACTGTAGACATGGTGTTCTTTACTGTAGGCATGGTGTTCTTTACTGTAGACATGGTGTTCTATTTACTGTAGACATGGTGTTCTTTACTGTAGACATGGTGTTCTTTACTGTAGACATAGTGTTCTGTAGGCATGGTGTTCTTTACTGTAGACATGGTGTTCTTTACTGTAGGCATGGTGTTCTTTACTGGTGTTCTTTACTGTAGACATGGTGTTCTTTACTGTAGACATGGTGTTCTTTACTGTAGGCATGGTGTTCTTTACTGTAGACATGGTGTTCTTTACTGTAGGCATGGTGTTCTTTACTGAAGGCATTGTTCTTTACTGTAGACATGGTGTTCTTGTTCTTTACTGAAGGCATGGTGTTCTTTACTGTAGGCATGGTGTTCTTTACTGTAGACATGGTGTTCTTTACTGTAGACATGGTGTTCTTTACTGTAGACATGGTGTTCTTTACTGGTAGACATGGTGTTCTTTACTGTAGACATGGTGTTCTTTACTGTAGACATGGTGTTCTTTACTGTAGACATGGTGTTCTTTACTGTAGACATGGTGTTCTTTACTGTAGACATGGTGTTCTTTACTGTAGGCATGGTGTTCTTTACTGTAGACATGGTGTTCTTTACTGTTGGTGTTCTTTACTGTAGGCATGGTGTTCTTTACTGTAGACATGGTGTTCTTTACTGTAGGCATGGTGTTCTTTACTGTAGACATGGTGTTCTTTACTGTAGACATGGTGTTCTTTACTGTAGACATGGTGTTCTTTACTGTAGACATGGTGTTCTTTACTGTAGACATGGTGTTCTTTACTGTAGACATGGTGTTCTTTACTGTAGACATGGTGTTCTTTACTGTAGACATGGTGTTCTATACTGTAGGCATGGTGTTCTTTACTGTAGACATGGTGTTCTTTACTGTAGACATGGTGTTCTTTACTGTAGACATGGTGTTCTTTACTGTAGACATGGTGTTCTATACTGTAGACATGGTGTTCTTTACTGTAGGCATGGTGTTCTTTACTGTAGACATGGTGTTCTTTACTGTAGACATGGTGTTCTTTACTGTAGGCATGGTGTTCTTTACTGTAGACATGGTGTTCTTTACTGTAGACATGGTGTTCTTTACTGTAGGCATGGTGTTCTTTACTGTATGGTGTTCTTTACTGTAGACATGGTGTTCTTTACTGTAGTGGTGTTCTTTACTGTAGACATGGTGTTCTTTACTGAAGGCATCATGTTCTTTACTGTAGACATGGTGTTCTTTACTGTAGACATGGTGTTCTTTACTGAAGGCATGGTGTTCTTTACTGTAGGCATGGTGTTCTTTACTGTAGGCATGGTGTTCTTTACTGTAGACATGGTGTTCTATACTGTAGGCATGGTGTTCTTTACTGTAGGCATGGTGTTCTTTACTGTAGGCATGGTGTTCTTTACTGTAGACATGGTGTTCTTTACTGAAGGCATGGTGTTCTTTACTGTAGACATGGTGTTCTTTACTGTAGACATGGTGTTCTTTACTGTAGACATGGTGTGGTGTTCTTACTGTAGACATGGTGTTCTTTACTGTGGTGTTCTTTACTGTAGACATGGTGTTCTTTACTGTAGACATGGTGTTCTTTACTGTAGACATGGTGTTTCTTTACTGTAGACATGGTGTTCTTTACTGTAGACATGGTGTTCTTTACTGTAGTGGTGTTCTTTACTGTAGGCATGGTGTTCTTTACTGTAGACATGGTGTTCTTTACTGTAGACATGGTGTTCTTTACTGTAGGCATGGTGTTCATGGACATGGTGTTCTTTACTGTAGGCATGGTGTTCTTTACTGTAGACATGGTTCTTTACTGTAGACATGGTGTTCTTTACTGTAGACATGGTGTTCTTTACTGTAGACATGGTGTTCTTTACTGTAGGCATGGTGTTCTTTACTGTAGACATGGTGTTCTTTACTGTAGACATGGTGTTCTTTACTGTAGACATGGTGTTCTTTACTGTAGACATGGTGTTCTTTACTGTAGGCATGGTGTTCTTTACTGTAGACATGGTGTTCTTTACTGTAGACATGGTGTTCTTTACTGTAGACATGGTGTTCTATACTGTCGTGTTCTTTACTGTAGGCATGGTGTTCTTTACTGTAGACATGGTGTTCTTTACTGTAGACATGGTGTTCTTTACTGTAGGCATGGTGTTCTTTACTGTAGGCATGGTGTTCTTTACTGTAGACATGGTGTTCTTTACTGTAGGCATGGTGTTCTTTACTGTAGGCATGGTGTTCTTTACTGTAGGCATGGTGTTCTTTACTGTAGACATGGTGTTCTTTACTGTAGACATGGTGTTCTATACTGTAGGCATGGTGTTCTTTACTGTAGATCATGTGTTCATGTAGACATGGTGTTCTTTACTGTAGGCATGGTGTTCTTTACTGTAGACATGGTGTTCTTTACTGTAGACATGGTGTTCTTTACTGTAGACATGGTGTTCTATACTGTAGACATTCTTTACTGTAGACATGGTGTTCTTTACTGTAGACATGGTGTTCTTTACTGTAGACATGGTGTTCTTTACTGTAGGCATGGTGTTCTTTACTGTAGACATGGTGTTCTTTACTGTAGACATGGTGTTCTTACTGTAGACATGGTGTTCTTTACTGAACATGGTGTTCTTTACTGTAGGCATGGTGTTCTTTACTGTAGGCATGGTGTTCTTTACTGTAGACATTGTTCTTTGACATCGTGTTCTTTACTGTAGGCATGGTGTTCTTTACTGTAGGCATGGTGTTCTTTACTGTAGACATGGTGTTCTTTACTGAAGGCATCGTGTTCTTTACTGTAGACATGGTGTTCTTTACTGTAGACATGGTGTTCTTTACTGTAGACTGTAGGCATGGTGTTCTTTACTGTAGGCATGGTGTTCTTTACTGAAGGCATGGTGTTCTTTACTGAAGGCATGGTGTTCTTTACTGTAGGCATGGTGTTCTTTACTGTAGACATGGTGTTCTTTACTGTAGGCATCACTGTAGACATGGTGTTCTTTACTGTAGACATGGTGTTCTTTACTGTAGGCATAGCACTGTAGGCATGGTGTTTTATACTGAAGGCATGGTGTTCTTTACTGTAGACATGGTGTTTTTTACTGAAGGCAATGTGTTCTTTACTGTAGACATGGTGTTCTATACTGTAGGCATGGTGTTCTTTACTGTAGACATGGTGTTCTTTACTGTAGACATGGTGTTCTTTACTGTAGACATGGTGTTCTTTACTGTAGACATGGTGTTCTTTACTGTAGACATGGTGTTCTTTACTGTAGACATGGTGTTCTATACTGTAGACATGGTGTTCTTTACTGTAGACATGGTGTTCTTTACTGTAGACGTGGTGTTATTTACTGAAGGCATGGTGTTCTTTACTGTAGACATGTGTTCTTTACTGTAGACATGGTGTTCTTTACTGTAGACATGGTGTTCTTTACTGAAGGCATGGTTCTTTACTGTTGTTCTTTACTGTAGACATGGTGTTCTTTACTGTAGGCATGTGTTCTTTACTGTTGTTCTTTACTGTAGGCATGGTGTTCTTTACTGAGGCATGGTGTTCTTTACTGTAGGCATGGTGTTCTTTATGTAGTGGTGTTCTTTACTGAAGGCATGGTGTTCTTTTGTAGGCGTGGTGTTCTTTACTGTAGACATGGTGTTCTTTACTGTAGACATGGTGTTCTTTACTGTAGGCATGGTGTTCTTTACTGTAGCCATCTGTTCTTTACTGTAGACATGGTGTTCTTTACTGTAGGCATGGTGTTCTTTACTGTAGACATGGTGTTCTTTACTGTAGACATGGTGTTCTTTACTGTAGGCATGGTGTTCAGGCATGGTGTTCTTTACTGTAGACTGTAGGCATGGTGTTCTATACTGTAGACATTGTTCTTTACTGTAGACATGGTGTTCTTTACTGTAGACATGGTGTTCTTTACTGTAGACATGTAGACATGGTGTTCTTTTTACTGTAGGCATGGTGTTCTTTACTGTAGACATGGTGTTCTTTACTGAGGCATGGTGTTCTTTACTGAAGGCATCTTTACTGTAGACATGGTGTTCTTTACTGTAGGCATGGTGTTCTTTACTGGGCATGTGTTCTTTACTGTAGACATGGTGTTCTTTACTGTAGGCATGGTGTTCTTTACTGAAGGCATGGTGTTCTTTACTGTAGGCATGGTGTTCTTTACTGTAGACATGGTGTTCACTGGTGTTCTTTACTGTAGGCATGGTGTTCTTTACTGTAGGCATGGTGTTCTTTACTGTAGACATGGTGTTCTATACTGTGACATGGTGTTCTTTACTGTAGACATGGTGTTCTTTACTGTAGACATGGTGTTCTTTACTGTAGGCATGGTGTTCATACTGTGTTGTTCTTTACTGTAGGCATGGTGTTCTTTACTGTAGACATGGTGTTCTTTACTGTAGACATGGTGTTCTTTACTGTAGACATGGTGTTCTTTACTGTAGACATGGTGTTCTTTACTGTAGACATGGTGTTCTTTACTGTAGGCATGGTGTTCTTTACTTTGTTCTTTACTGTAGACATGGTGTTCTTTACTGTAGACATGGTGTTCTTTACTGAAGGCATGGTGTTCTTTACTGTAGACATGGTGTTCTTTACTGTAGACATGGTGTTCTTTACTGTAGACATGGTGTTCTATACTGTAGGCATGGTGTTCTTTACTGTAGGCATGGTGTTCTTTACTGTAGGCATGGTGTTCTTTACTGTAGACATGGTGTTCTTTACATGTGTTCTTTACTGTAGGCATGGTGTTCTTTACTGTAGACATGGTGTTCTTTACTGTAGGCATGGTGTTCTTTACTGTAGGCATGGTGTTCTTTACTGTAGACATGGTGTTCTTTACTGTAGACATGGTGTTCTTTACTGTAGACATGGTGTTCTTTGTAGACATGGTGTTCTTTACTGTAGACATGGTGTTCTTTACTGTAGACATGGTGTTCTTTACTGTAGGCATGGTGTTCTTTACTGTAGACATGGTGTTCTTTACTGTAGACATGGTAGACATGGTGTTCTTTACTGAAGGCATGGTGTTCTTTACTGTAGGCATGGTGTTCTTTACTGTAGGCATGGTGTTCTTTACTGTAGACATGGTGTTCTTTACTGAAGGCATGGTGTTCTTTACTGTAGGCATGGTGTTCTTTACTGTAGGCATGGTGTTCTTTACTGTAGACATGGTGTTCTTTACTGTAGGCATGGTGTTCTTTACTGTAGACATGGTGTTCTTTACTGTAGACATGGTGTTCTTTACTGTAGGCATGGTGTGGTGTTCTTTGTAGGCATGGTGTTCTTTACTGAGGCATGGTGTTCTTTACTGACATGGTGTTCTTTACTGTAGCATGGTGTTCTTTACTGTAGACATGGTGTTCTTTACTGAACATGGTGTTCTTTACTGTAGACATGGTGTTCTTTACTGTAGACATGGTGTTCTTTACTGTAGGCATGGTGTTCTTTACTGTAGACATGGTGTTCTTTACTGAAGGCATCATGGTGTTATTTACTGAAGGCATGGTGTTCTTTACTGTAGACATGGTGTTCTTTACTGTAGACATGGTGTTCTTTACTGTAGACATGGTGTTCTTTACTGTAGGCATGGTGTTCTTTACTGTAGACATGGTGTTCTTTACTGTAGGCATGGTGTTCTTTACTGTAGACATGGTGTTCTTTACTGTAGACATGGTGTTCTTTACTGTAGGCATGGTGTTCTTTACTGTAGACATGGTGTTCTTTACTGTAGACATGGTGTTCTTTACTGTAGACATGGTGTTCTTTACTGTAGACATGGTGTTCTTTACTGTAGACATGGTGTTCTTTGAGGCATGGTGTTCTTTACTGTAGACATGGTGTTCTTTACTGTAGACATGGTGTTCTTTACTGTAGGCATGGTGTTCTTTACTGTAGGCATGGTGTTCTTTACTGTAGGCATGGTGTTCTTTACTGTAGGCATGGTGTTCTTTACTGTAGGCATGGTGTTCTTTACTGTAGGCATGGTGTTCTTTACTGTAGACATGGTGTTCTTTACTGTAGACATGGTGTTCTTTACTGTAGACATGGTGTTCTTTACTGTAGACATGGTGTTCTTTACTGTAGGCATGGTGTTCTTTACTGTGGTGTTCTTTACTGTAGACATGGTGTTCTTTACTGTAGGCATGGTGTTCTTTACTGTAGACATGGTGTTCTTTACTGTAGACATGGTGTTGTTCTTTACTGTAGACATGGTGTTCATACTGTAGTGGTGTTCTTTACTGTAGACATGGTGTTCTTTACTGTAGACATGGTGTTCTTTACTGTAGACATGGTGTTCTTTACTGTAGACATGGTGTTCTTTACTGTAGGCATGGTGTTCTTTACTGTAGACATGGTGTTCATGGGCATGTGTTCTTTACTGAAGGCATGGTGTTCTTTACTGTAGACATGGTGTTCTTTACTGTAGGCATGGTGTTCTTTACTGTAGACATGGTGTTCTTTACTGTAGGCATGGTGTTCTTTACTGTGTTCTTTACTGACATGGTGTTCTTTACTGTAGGCATGGTGTTCTTTACTGTAGACATGGTGTTCTTTACTGTAGACATGGTGTTCTTTACTGTAGACATGGTGTTCTTTACTGTAGACATGGTGTTCTTTACTGTAGGCATGGTGTTCTTTACTGTAGGCATGGTGTTCTTTACTGTAGGCATGGTGTTCTTTACTGTAGACATGGTGTTCTTTACTGAAGGCATGGTGTTCTTTACTGTAGGCATGGTGTTCTTTACTGTAGGCATGGTGTTCTTTACTGTAGACATGGTGTTCTTTACTGTAGGCATGGTGTTCTTTACTGTAGACATGGTGTTCTTTACTGTAGACATGGTGTTCTTTACTGTAGGCATGGTGTTCTTTACTGTAGGCATGGTGTTCTTTACTGAAGGCATGGTGTTCTTTACTGTAGACATGGTGTTCTTTACTGTAGACATGGTGTTCTTTACTGGTGTTCTTTACATGGTGTTCTTTACTGTAGGCATGGTGTTCTTTACTGTAGCATGGTGTTCTTTACTGTAGACATGGTGTTCTTTACTGTAGACATGGTGTTCTTTACTGTAGACATGGTGTTCTTTACTGTAGGCATGGTGTTCTTTACTGTAGACATGGTGTTCTTTACTGTAGACATGTGTTCTTTACTGTAGGCATGGTGTTCTTTACTGTAGGCATGTGTTCTTTACTGTAGACATGGTGTTCTTTACTGAGGCATGGTGTTCTTTACTGTAGGCATGGTGTTCTTTACTGTAGACATGGTGTTCTTTACTGTGACATGTGTTCTTTACTGTAGGCATGGTGTTCTTTACTGTAGACATGGTGTTCTTTACTGTAGACATGGTGTTCTTTACTGTAGACATGGTTCTTTACTGTAGACATGGTGTTCTTTACTGAAGGCATGGTGTTCTTTACTGTAGACATGGTGTTCTTTACTGTAGACATGTGTTCTTTACTGTAGACATGGTGTTCTTTACTGTAGGCATGGTGTTCTTTACTGTAGGCATGGTGTTCTTTACTGTAGACATGGTGTTCTTTACTGTAGACATGGTGTTCTTTACTGTAGGCATGGTGTTCTTTACTGTAGGCATGGTGTTCTTTACTGTAGGCATGGTGTTCTTTACTGTAGACATGGTGTTCTTTACTGTAGACATGGTGTTCTTTACTGTAGACATGGTGTTCTTTACTGTAGGCATGTGTTCTTTACTGTAGGCATGGTGTTCTTTACTGAAGGCATCACTGAAGGCATGGTGTTCTTTACTGAAGGCATGGTGTTCTATACTGTAGGCATGGTGTTCTTTACTGTAGACATGGTGTTCTTTACTGAAGGCATGGTGTTCTTTACTGTAGACATGGTGTTCTTTACTGTAGACATGGTGTTCTTTACTGTAGGCATAGGTTCTTTACTGTAGGCATGGTGTTCTATACTGAAGTCATGGTGTTCTTTACTGAAGGCATGGTGTTCTTTACTGTAGACATGGTGTTCTTTACTGTAGGCATGGTGTTCTTTACTGTAGACATGGTGTTCTTTACTGTAGGCATGGTGTTCTTTACTGTAGACATGGTGTTCTTTACTGTAGACATGGTGTTCTTTACTGTAGACATGGTGTTCTTTACTGTAGACATGGTGTTCTTTACTGTAGACATGGTGTTCTTTACTGTAGACATGGTGTTCTTTACTGTAGACATGGTGTTCTTTACTGTAGACATGGTGTTCTTTACTGTAGACATGGTGTTCTTTACTGTAGGCATGGTGTTCTTTACTGTAGACATGGTGTTCTTTACTGTAGACATGGTGTTCTTTACTGTAGACATGGTGTTCTATACTGAAGGCATGGTGTTATTTACTGAAGGCATGGTGTTCTTTACTGTAGACATGGTGTTCTTTACTGTAGTGTGTTCTTTACTGAAGGCATGTTCTTTACTGTAGACATGGTGTTCTTTACTGTAGACATGGTGTTCTTTACTGTAGGCATGGTGTTCTTTACTGTAGGCATGGTGTTCTTTACTGTAGGCATGGTGTTCTTTACTGAAGGCATGGTTCTTTACTGTTCTTTACTGTAGACATGGTGTTCTTTACTGTAGACATGGTGTTCTTACTGTTGGTGTTCTTTACTGTACTGTGTTCTTTACTGTAGACATGGTGTTCTTTACTGTAGACATGGTGTTCTTTACTGTAGACATGGTGTTCTTTACTGTAGACATGGTGTTCTTTACTGTAGGCATGGTGTTCTTTACTGTAGGCATGGTGTTCTTTACTGTAGGCATGGTGTTCTTTACTGTAGGCATGGTGTTCTTTACTGTAGACATGGTGTTTCTTTACTGTAGACATGGTGTTCTTTACTGTAGACATGGTGTTCTTTACTGTAGACATGGTGTTCTTTACTGTAGACATGGTGTTCTATACTGAGGCATGGTGTTCTTTACTGTAGTTCTTTACTGTAGACATGGTGTTCTTTACTGTAGGCATGGTGTTCTTTACTGTAGGCATCATGGTGTTCTTTACTGTAGACATGGTGTTCTTTACTGTAGGCATGGTGTTCTTTACTGTAGGCATGGTGTTCTTTACTGTAGGCATGGTGTTCTTTACTGGTGGTGTTCTTTACTGACTGTGTTCTTTACTGTAGGCATGGTGTTCTTTACTGTAGACATGGTGTTCTTTACTGTAGACATGGTGTTCTTTACTGTAGACATGGTGTTCTTTACTGTAGACATGGTGTTCTTTACTGTAGACATGGTGTTCTTTACTGACATGGTGTTCTATACTGTAGACATGGTGTTCTTTACTGTAGACATGGTGTTCTTTACTGTAGGCATGGTGTTCTTTACTGTAGACATGGTGTTCTATACTGTAGACATGGTGTTCTTTACTGAAGGCATGGTGTTCTTTACTGTAGACATGGTGTTCTTTACTGTAGACATGGTGTTCTTTACTGTAGACATGGTGTTCTATACTGTAGACATGGTGTTCTTTACTGTAGACATGGTGTTCTTTACTGTAGGCATGGTGTTCTTTACTGTAGACATGGTGTTCTTTACTGTAGACATGGTGTTCTTTACTGTAGACATGGTGTTCTTTACTGTAGGCATGGTGTTCTTTACTGTAGACATGGTGTTCTTTACTGTAGACATGGTGTTCTTTACTGTAGACATGGTGTTCTTTACTGAAGGCATGGTGTTCTTTACTGTATGGTGTTCTTTACTGTAGGCATGGTGTTCTTTACTGTAGACATGGTGTTCTTTACTGAAGGCATGGTGTTCTTTACTGTAGGCATGGTGTTCTTACTGTAGGCATGTGTTCTTTACTGTAGACATGGTGTTCTTTACTGAAGACATGGTGTTCTTTACTGTAGGCATGGTGTTCTTTACTGTAGACATGGTGTTCTTTACTGTAGACATGGTGTTCTTTACTGTAGACATGGTGTTCTTTACTGTAGACATGGTGTTCTTTACTGTAGACATGGTGTTCTTTACTGAAGGCATGGTGTTCTTTACTGTAGACATGGTGTTCTTTACTGTAGACATTGTGTTCTTTACTGTAGACATGGTGTTCTTTACTGTAGGCATGGTGTTCTTTACTGTAGGCATGGTGTTCTTTACTGTAGACATGGTGTTCTTT
This sequence comes from Oncorhynchus nerka, assembly GCF_034236695.1. NCBI lineage: Eukaryota > Metazoa > Chordata > Actinopteri > Salmoniformes > Salmonidae > Oncorhynchus > Oncorhynchus nerka. Next base: position 60,194,083 of record NC_088418.1, read on the forward strand.
ACTGTAGACATGGTGTTCTTTACTGAAGGCATGGTGTTCTTTACTGTAGGCATGGTGTTCTTTACTGTAGGCATGGTGTTCTTTACTGTAGACATGGTGTTCTTTACTGAAGGCATGTGTTCTTTACTGTAGACATGGTGTTCTTTACTGTAGACATGGTGTTCTTTACTGTAGGCATGTGTTCTTTACTGTAGGCATGGTGTTCTATACTGAAGGCATCGTGTTCTTTACTGAAGGCATGGTGTTCTTTACTGTAGACATGGTGTTCTTTACTGTAGGCATGGTGTTCTTTACTGTAGACATGGTGTTCTTTACTGAGGCATGGTGTTCTTTACTGTAGACATGGTGTTCTTTACTGTAGACATGGTGTTCTTTACTGTAGGCATGTTCTTTACTGTAGGCATGGTGTTCTTTACTGTAGGCATGGTGTTCTTTACTGTAGACATGGTGTTCTTTACTGTAGGCATGTGTTCTTTACTGTAGACATGGTGTTCTTTACTGTAGGCATGGTGTTCTTTACTGTAGACATGGTGTTCTTTACTGTAGACATGGTGTTCTTTACTGTAGACATGGTGTTCTTTACTGTAGACATGGTGGTCTTTACTGTAGACATGGTGTTCTTTACTGTAGACATGGTGTTCTTTACTGTAGGCATGGTGTTCTTTACTGTAGACATGGTGTTCTTTACTGTAGACATGGTGTTCTTTACTGTAGACATGGTGTTCTTTACTGAAGGCATGGTGTTCTTTACTGTAGACATGGTGTTCTTTACTGTAGACATGGTGTTCTTTACTGTAGACATGGTGTTCTATACTGTAGGGTGTTCTTTACTGTAGGCATGTGTTCTTTACTGTAGGCATGGTGTTCTTTACTGTAGACATGGTGTTCTTTACTGTAGGCATGGTGTTCTTTACTGTAGGCATGGTGGTGTTCTTTACTGTAGACATGGTGTTCTTTACTGTAGGCATGGTGTTCTTTACTGTAGACATGGTGTTCTTTACTGTAGACATGGTGTTCTTTACTGTAGGCATGGTGTTCTTTACTGTAGGCGTGGTGTTCTTTACTGAAGGCATGGTGTTCTTTACTGTAGACATGGTGTTCTTTACTGTAGACATGGTGTTCTTTACTGTAGGCATGGTGTTCTTTACTGTACTGACATGGTGGTGTTCTTTACTGTAGGCATGGTGTTCTTTACTGTAGACATGGTGTTCTTTACTGTAGGCATGGTGTTCTTTACTGTAGACATGGTGTTCTTTACTGTAGACATGGTGTTCTTTACTGTAGACATGGTGTTCTTTACTGTAGACATGGTGTTCTTTACTGTGTTCTTTACTGAACATGGTGTTCTTTACTGTAGACATGGTGTTCTTTACTGTAGGCATGGTGTTCTTTACTGTAGGCATGGTGTTCTTTACTGTAGGCATGGTGTTCTTTACTGTAGGCATGGTGTTCTTTACTGAAGGCATGGTGTTCTTTACTGTAGGCATGGTGTTCTTTACTGTAGGCGTGGTGTTCTTTACTGAAGGCATGGTGTTCTTTACTGTAGGCATGGTGTTCTTTACTGTAGACATGGTGTTCTTTACTGTAGACATGGTGTTCTTTACTGTAGGCATGGTGTTCTTTACTGTAGGCATGGTGTTCTTTACTGTAGGCATGGTGTTCTTTACTGTAGACATGGTGTTCTTTACTGTAGGCATGGTGTTCTTTACTGTAGACATGGTGTTCTTTACTGTAGACATGGTGTTCTTTACTGAAGGCATGGTGTTCTTTACTGTAGACATGGTGTTTTTTACTGAAGGCATGTGTTCTTTACTGTAGACATGGTGTTCTATACTGTAGGCATGGTGTTCTTTACTGTAGACATGGTGTTCTTTACTGTAGACATGGTGTTCTTTACTGTAGACATGGTGTTCTATACTGTAGACATGGTGTTCTTTACTGTAGACATGGTGTTCTTTACTGTAGACATGGTGTTCTTTACTGTAGGCATGGTGTTCTATACTGTAGGCATGGTGTTCTTTACTGTAGGCATGGTGTTCTTACTGTAGACATGGTGTTCTTTACTGTAGACATGGTGTTCTTTACTGTAGACATGGTGTTCTTTACTGTAGACATGGTGTTCTTTACTGTAGACATGGTGTTCTTTACTGTAGACATGGTGTTCTTTACTGTAGACATGGTGTTCTTTACTGTAGACATGGTGTTATTTACTGAAGGCATGGTGTTCTTTACTGTAGACATGGTGTTCTTTACTGTAGACATGTGGTTCTTTACTGTAGACATGGTGTTCTTTACTGAAGGCATGGTGTTCTTTACTGTAGGCATGGTTCTTTACTGTAGGCATCGTGTTCTTTACTGTAGACATGGTGTTCTATACTGAAGGCATCGTGTTCTTTACTGTAGGCATAGTGTTCTTTACTGTAGGCATGTTGTTCTTTACTGTAGACATGGTGTTCTTTACTGAAGGCATGGTGTTCTTTACTGTAGGCATGGTGTTCTTTACTGTAGACATGGTGTTCTTTACTGTAGACATGCATACTGTGTTCTTTACTGTAGACATGGTGTTCTTTACTGTAGACATGGTGTTCTTTACTGTAGACATGGTGTTCTTTACTGTAGACATGGTGTTCTTTACTGTAGGCATGGTGTTCTTTACTGTAGACATGGTGTTCATGTAGACATGTGTTCTTTACTGTAGACATGGTGTTCTTTACTGAAGGCATGGTGTTCTTTACTGTAGGCGTGGTGTTCTTTACTGTAGGCATGGTTCTTTACTGTAGACATGGTGTTCTTACTGAAGGCATGTGTTCTTTACTGTAGGCATGTGTTCTTTACTGTAGGCATGGTGTTCTTTACTGTAGACATGGTGTTCTTTAATGAAGACATCGTGTTCTTTACTGTAGACATGGTGTTCTTTACTGTTGGTGTTCTTTACTGTAGGCATGGTGTTCTTTACTGTAGGCATGGTGTTCTTTACTGAAGGCATGGTGTTCTTTACTGAAGGCATGGTGTTCTTTACTGAAGGCTGTTCTAGAGGCATGGTGTTCTTTACTGTAGACATGGTGTTCTTTACTGTAGGCATGGTGTTCTTTACTGTAGACATGGTGTTCTTTACTGTAGACATGGTGTTCTTTACTGTAGGCATGGTGTTCTTTACTGTAGGCATGGTGTTCATGTGTTCTTTACTGTTCTGTTCTTTACTGTAGACATGGTGTTCTTTACTGTAGACATGGTGTTCTTTACTGTAGACATGGTGTTATTTACTGAAGGCATGGTGTTCTTTACTGTAGACATGGTGTTCTTTACTGTAGACATGGTGTTCTTTACTGTAGACATGGTGTTCTTTACTGTAGACATGGTGTTCTTTACTGTAGACATGGTGTTCTTTACTGTAGACATGGTGTTCTTTACTGTAGGCATAGTGTTCTTTACTGTAGACATGGTGTTCTTTACTGTAGACATGGTGTTCTTTACTGTAGACATGGTGTTCTATACTGTAGGCATCGTGTTCTTTACTGATGGCATCGTGTTCTTTACTGTAGACATGGTGTTCTTTACTGTAGGCATGGTGTTCTTTACTGTAGGCATGGTGTTCTTTACTGTGTTGTTCTTTACTGTAGGCATGGTGTTCTTTACTGAAGGCATGTGTTCTTTACTGACATGGTGTTCTTTACTGTAGGCATGGTGTTCTTTACTGAGGCATGGTGTTCTTTACTGTAGGCATGGTGTTCTTTACTGTAGACATGGTGTTCTTTACTGTAGACATGGTGTTCTTTACTGTAGGCATGGTGTTCTTTTCTTTACTGTAGGCATGGTGTTCTTTACTGTAGACATGGTGTTCTTTACTGTAGGCATGGTGTTCTTTACTGTTCTTTACTGTAGGCATGGTGTTCTTTACTGTAGACATGGTGTTCTTTACATGTGTTCTTTACTGTAGACATGGTGTTCGTTACTGTAGACATGGTGTTCTTTACTGTAGGCATAGTGTTCTTTACTGTAGGCATGGTGTTCTATACTGAAGGCATCGTGTTCTTTACTGTAGCCATCGTGTTCTTTACTGTAGACATGGTGTTCTTTACAGTAGGCATGGTGTTCTATACTGTAGACATGGTGTTCTTTACTGTAGACATGGTGTTCTTTACTGTAGGCATCGTGTTCTTTACTGTAGACATGGTGTTCTTTACTGTAGAAATGGTGTTCTATACTGTAGGCATGGTGTTCTTTACTGTAGACATGGTGTTCTTTACTGTAGGCATGGTGTTCTTTACTGTAGGCATGGTGTTCTTTACTGAAGGCATGGTGTTCTTTACTGTAGACATGGTGTTCTTTACTGTAGACATGGTGTTCTTTACTGTAGACATGGTGTTCTTTACTGTAGACATGGTGTTATTTACTGTAGACATGGTGTTCTTTACTGTAGACATGGTGTTCTATACTGTAGACATGGTGTTCTTTACTGAAGGCATCGTGTTCTTTACTGAAGGCATGGTGTTCTATACTGTAGGCATGGTGTTCTTTACTGTAGACATGGTGTTCTTTACTGTAGACATGGTGTTGGTGTTCTTTACTGAGGTGTTCATGGTGTGTTCTTTACTGTAGACATGGTGTTCTTTACTGTAGGCATGGTGTTCTTTACTGTAGACATGGTGTTCTTTACTGTAGGCATGGTGTTCTTTACTGTAGACATGGTGTTCTTTACTGTAGACATGGTGGTCTTTACTGTAGACATGGTGTTCTTTACTGTAGACATGGTGTTCTTTACTGTAGACATGGTGTTCTTTACTGTAGACATGGTGTTCTTTACTGTAGACATGGTGTTCTTTACTGTAGACATGGTGTTCTTTACTGTAGACATGGTGTTGTTCTTTACTGTAGGCATGGTGTTCTTTACTGTAGACATGGTGTTCTTTACTGTAGACATGGTGTTCTTTACTGTAGACATGGTGTTCTTTACTGAAGGCATGGTGTTCTTTACTGTAGACATGGTGTTCTTTACTGTAGACATGGTGTTCTTTACTGTAGGCATGGTGTTCTTTACTGAAGGCATGGTGTTCTTTACTGTAGGCGTGGTGTTCTTTACTGTAGGCATGGTGTTCTTTACTGAAGGCATGGTGTTCTTTACTGTAGGCATACATGGTGTTGTTCTTTACTGTAGGCATGGTGTTCTTTACTGTAGACATGGTGTTCTTTACTGTAGGCATGGTGTTCTTTACTGAAGGCATGGTGTTCTTTACTGTAGGCATGGTGTTCTTTACTGTAGACATGGTGTTCTTTACTGTAGACATGGTGTTCTTTACTGTAGACATGGTGTTCTATACTGTAGGCATGGTGTTCTTTACTGTAGGCATGGTGTTCTTTACTGTAGGCATGGTGTTCTTTACTGTAGGCATGGTGTTCTTTACTGTAGACATGGTGTTCTTTACTGTAGACATGGTGTTCTTTACTGTAGACATGGTGTTCTTTACTGTAGGCATGGTGTTCTTTACTGTAGGCATGGTGTTCTTTACTGTAGACATGGTGTTCTTTACTGTAGACATGGTGTTCTTACTGAAGGCATGGTGTTCTTTACTGTAGGCATAGTGTTCTTTACTGTAGGCATGGTGTTCTTTACTGTAGACATGGTGTTCTTTACTGAAGGCATGGTGTTCTTTACTGTAGACATGGTGTTCTTTACTGTAGACATGGTGTTCTTTACTGTAGACATGGTGTTCTTTACTGTAGACATGGTGTTCTTTACTGTAGGCATGGTGTTCTTTACTGTAGACATGGTGTTCTTTACTGTAGACATGGTGTTCTTTACTGGTGTTCTAGACATGGTGTTCTATACTGTAGACATGGTGTTCTTTACTGTGGTGTTCTTTACTGTAGACATGGTGTTCTTTACTGTAGACATGGTGTTCTTTACTGTAGGCATGGTGTTCTTTACTGTAGGCATGGTGTTCTTTACTGTAGACATGGTGTTCTTTACTGTAGACATGGTGTTCTTTACTGTAGGCATGTGTTCTTTACTGTAGACATGGTGTTCTTTACTGAAGGCATGGTGTTCTTTACTGTAGGCATGGTGTTCTTTACTGTGTGGTGTTCTTTACTGTAGACATGGTGTTCTATACTGTAGGCATCGTGTTCTTTACTGTAGACATGGTGTTCTTTACTGTAGACATGGTGTTCTTTACTGTAGACATGGTGTTCTTTACTGTAGACATGGTGTTCTTTACTGAAGGCATCATGTTCTTTACTGTAGACATGGTGTTCTTTACTGTAGACATTGTGTTCCTTACTGTAGACATGGTGTTCTTTACTGAAGGCATGGTGTTCTTTACTGTAGGCGTGGTGTTCTTTACTGTAGGCATCGTGTTCTTTACTGTAGACATGGTGTTCTTTACTGTAGGCATGGTGTTCTTTACTGTAGGCATGGTGTTCTTTACTGTAGGCATGGTGTTCTTTACTGTAGACATGGTGTTCTTTACTGAAGGCATCGTGTTCTTTACTGTAGACATGGTGTTCTTTACTGTAGACATGGTGTTCTTTACTGTAGGCATAGTGTTCTTTACTGTAGGCATGGTGTTCTATACTGAAGGCATCGTGTTCTTTACTGAAGGCATCGTGTTCTTTACTGAAGGCATGGTGTTCTATACTGTAGGCATGGTGTTCTTTACTGTATACATGGTGTTCTTTACTGAAGGCATCGTGTTCTTTACTGTAGACATGGTGTTCTTTACTGTAGACATGGTGTTCTTTACTGTAGGCATAGCGTTCTTTACTGTAGGCATGGTGTTCTATACTGAAGTCATCGTGTTCTTTACTGAAGGCATCGTGTTCTTTACTGTAGACATGGTGTTCTTTACTGTAGGCATAGTGTTCTTTACTGTAGACATGGTGTTATTTACTGTAGGCATGGTGTTCTTTACTGTAGACATGGTGTTCTTTACTGTAGACATGGTGTTCTTTACTGTAGACATGGTGTTCTTTACTGTAGACATGGTGTTCTTTACTGTAGACATGGTGTTCTTTACTGTAGACATGGTGTTCTTTACTGTAGGCATAGTGTTCTTTACTGTAGACATGGTGTAGACATCTTTACTGTAGACATGGTGTTCTATACTGAAGGCATTGTTCTTTACTGAAGGCATGGTGTTCTTTACTGTAGACATGGTGTTCTTTACTGTAGGCATGGTGTTCTTTACTGAAGGCATCGTGTTCTTTACTGTAGGCATGGTGTTCTTTACTGTAGGCATGGTGTTCTTTACTGAAGGCATGGTGTTCTTTACTGTAGGCATGGTGTTCTTTACTGTAGGCATGGTGTTCTTTACTGTAGACATGGTGTTCTTTACTGTAGACATGGTGTTCTTACTGGGCATGTGTTCTTTACTGTAGGCATGGTGTTCTTTACTGTAGACATGGTGTTCTTTACTGTAGGCATGGTGTTCTTTACTGTAGACATGGTGTTCTTTACTGTAGACATGGTGTTCTTTACTGTAGGCATGGTGTTCTTTACTGTAGGCATGGTGTTCTTTACTGTAGGCATGGTGTTCTTTACTGTAGGCATGGTGTCCTTACTGTAGACATGGTGTTCTTTACTGTAGACATGGTGTTCTTTACTGTAGACATGGTGTTCTTTACTGTAGACATGGTGTTCTTTACTGTAGACATGGTGTTCTTTACTGTAGGCATGGTGTTCTTTACTGTAGGCATGGTGTTCTTTACTGTAGACATGGTGTTCTTTACTGTAGGCATAGTGTTCTTTACTGAAGGCATCATGTTCTTTACTGTAGGCATGGTGTTCTTTACTGTAGGCATGGTGTTCTTTACTGAAGGCATGGTGTTCTTTACTGTAGGCATGGTGTTCTTTACTGTAGGCATGGTGTTCTTTACTGAAGGCATGGTGTTCTTTACTGTAGACATGGTGTTCTTTACTGTAGACGTGGTGTTCTTTACTGTAGACATGGTGTTCTTTACTGTAGGCATGGTGTTCTTTACTGTAGGCATGGTGTTCTTTACTGTAGGCATGGTGTTCTTTACTGTAGGCATGGTGTTCTATACTGTGTGTTCTTTACTGTAGGCATGGTGTTCTTTACTGTAGACATGGTGTTCTTTACTGAAGGCATGTAGACATGGTGTTCGTTACTGTAGACATGGTGTTCTTTACTGTAGGCATAGTGTTCTTTACTGTAGGCATGGTGTTCTATACTGAAGGCATGGTGTTCTTTACTGTAGCCATCGTGTTCTTTACTGTAGACATGGTGTTCTTTACAGTAGGCATGGTGTTCTATACTGTAGACATGGTGTTCTTTACTGTAGACATGGTGTTCTTTACTGTAGGCATGGTGTTCTTTACTGTAGGCATGGTGTTCTATACTGTAGGCGTGGTGTTCTTTACTGTAGGCATGGTGTTCTATACTGTAGACATGGTGTTCTTTACTGTAGACATGGTGTTCTTTACTGTAGACATGGTGTTCTATACTGTAGACATGGTGTTCTATACTGTAGACATGGTGTTCTATACTGTAGGCATGGTGTTCTTTACTGTAGACATGGTGTTCTTTACTGTAGACATGGTGTTCTTTACTGTAGACATGGTGTTCTTTACTGACTTTACTGTAGACATGGTGTTCTTTACTGTAGACATTGTGTTCCTTACTGTAGACATGGTGTTCTTTACTGAAGGCATGGTGTTCTTTACTGTAGGCGTGGTGTTCTTTACTGTAGGCATCGTGTTCTTTACTGTAGACATGGTGTTCTTTACTGTAGGCATGGTGTTCTTTACTGTAGGCATAGTGTTCTTTACTGTAGGCATGTTGTTCTTTACTGTAGACATGGTGTTCTTTACTGTAGGCATGGTGTTCTTTACTGTAGGCATGGTGTTCTTTACTGTAGACATGGTGTTCTTTACTGTAGACATGTTGTTCTATACTGTAGGCATCGTGTTCTTTACTGTAGACATGGTGTTCTATACTGTAGACATGGTGTTCTTTACTGTAGACATTGTGTTCTTTACTGTAGACATGGTGTTCTTTACTGAAGGCATCATGTTCTTTACTGTAGACATGGTGTTCTTTACTGTAGACATTGTGTTCCTTACTGTAGACATGGTGTTCTTTACTGAAGGCATGGTGTTCTTTACTGTAGGCGTGGTGTTCTTTACTGTAGGCATCGTGTTCTTTACTGTAGACATGGTGTTCTATACTGAAGGCATCGTGTTCTTTACTGTAGGCATAGTGTTCTTTACTGTAGGCATGGTGTTCTTTACTGTAGACATGGTGTTCTTTAATGAAGGCATCGTGTTCTTTACTGTAGACATGGTGTTCGTTACTGTAGACATGGTGTTCTTTACTGTAGGCATAGTGTTCTTTACTGTAGGCATGGTGTTCTATACTGAAGGCATCTGTTCTTTACTGAAGGCATCGTGTTCTTTACTGAAGGCATGGTGTTCTATACTGTAGGCATGGTGTTCTTTACTGTATACATGGTGTTCTTTACTGAAGGCATGGTGTTCTTTACTGTAGACATGGTGTTCTTTACTGTAGACATGGTGTTCTTTACTGTAGGCATGCGTTCTTTACTGTAGGCATGGTGTTCTATACTGAAGTCATCGTGTTCTTTACTGAAGGCATGTGTTCTTTACTGTAGACATGGTGTTCTTTACTGTAGGCATGGTGTTCTTTACTGTAGACATGGTGTTATTTACTGTAGGCATGGTGTTCTTTACTGTAGACATGGTGTTATTTACTGTAGACATGGTGGTCTTTACTGTAGACATGGTGTTCTTTACTGTAGACATGGTGGTCATGGTGTGTTCTTTACTGTAGACATGGTGTTCTTTACTGTAGGCATAGTGTTCTTTACTGTTAGTTTACTGTAGACATGGTGTTCTTTACTGTAGACATGGTGTTCTTTACTGAGGCATGGTGTTCTTTACTGAAGGCATCGTGTTCTTTACTGTAGACATGGTGTTCTTTACTGTAGGCATAGTGTTCTTTACTGAAGGCATCATGTTCTTTACTGTAGGCATGGTGTTCTTTACTGTAGGCATGGTGTTCTTTACTGAAGGCATGGTGTTCTTTACTGTAGGCATAGTGTTCTTTACTGTAGGCGTGGTGTTCTTTACTGAAGGCATCGTGTTCTTTACTGTAGGCGTGGTGTTCTTTACTGTAGACATGGTGTTCTTTACTGTAGACATGGTGTTCTATACTGTAGGCATGGTGTTCTTTACTGTAGGCGTGGTGTTCTTTACTGTAGGCATCGTGTTCTTTACTGTAGACATGGTGTTCTTTACTGAAGGCATCGTGTTCTTTACTGTAGGCATAGTGTTCTTTACTGTAGGCATGGTGTTCTTTACTGTAGACATGGTGTTCTTTAATGAAGGCATCGTGTTCTTTACTGTAGACATGGTGTTCGTTACTGTAGACATGGTGTTCTTTACTGTAGGCATAGTGTTCTTTACTGTAGGCATGGTGTTCTATACTGAAGGCATGGTGTTCTTTACTGTAGCCATCGTGTTCTTTACTGTAGACATGGTGTTCTTTACAGTAGGCATGGTGTTCTATACTGTAGACATGGTGTTCTTTACTGTAGACATGGTGTTCTTTACTGTAGGCATCGTGTTCTTTACTGTAGACATGGTGTTCTTTACTGTAGAAATGGTGTTCTTTACTGTAGGCATGGTGTTCTTTACTGTAGACATGGTGTTCTTTACTGTAGGCATGGTGTTCTTTACTGTAGGCATGGTGTTCTTTACTGAAGGCATGGTGTTCTTTACTGTAGACATGGTGTTCTTTACTGTAGACATGGTGTTCTTTACTGTAGACATGGTGTTCTTTACTGTAGACATGGTGTTCTTTACTGTAGACATGGTGTTCTTTACTGTAGACATGGTGTTCTTTACTGAAGGCATCGTGTTCTTTACTGAAGGCATGGTGTTCTATACTGTAGGCATGGTGTTCTTTACTGTAGACATGGTGTTCTTTACTGTAGGCATAGCGTTCTTTACTGTAGGCATGGTGTTCTATACTGAAGTCATCGTGTTCTTTACTGAAGGCATCGTGTTCTTTACTGTAGACATGGTGTTCTTTACTGTAGGCATAGTGTTCTTTACTGTAGACATGGTGTTATTTACTGTAGGCATGGTGTTCTTTACTGTAGACATGGTGTTATTTACTGTAGACATGGTGTTCTTTACTGTAGACATGGTGTTCTTTACTGTAGACATGGTGTTCTTTACTGTAGACATGGTGTTCTTTACTGTAGACATGGTGTTCTTTACTGTAGACATGGTGGTCTTTACTGTAGACATGGTGTTCTTTACTGTAGACATGGTGTTATTTACTGTAGACATGGTGTTCTTTACTGTAGGCATAGTGTTCTTTACTGTAGACATAGTGTTCTATACTGTAGACATGGTGTTCTTTACTGTAGACATGGTGTTCTTTACTGAAGGCATAGTGTTCTTTACTGTAGACATGGTGTTCTTTACTGTAGGCATGGTGTTCTTTACTGAAGGCATCGTGTTCTTTACTGTAGGCATGGTGTTCTTTACTGTAGGCATGGTGTTCTTTACTGAAGGCATCGTGTTCTTTACTGTAGGCATAGTGTTCTTTACTGTAGGCGTGGTGTTCTTTACTGAAGGCATCGTGTTCTTTACTGTAGGCGTGGTGTTCTTTACTGTAGGCGTGGTGTTCTTTACTGAAGGCATCGTGTTCTTTACTGTAGGCGTGGTGTTCTTTACTGTAGACATGGTGTTCTTTACTGTAGACATGGTGTTCCTTACTGTAGACATGGTGTTCTATACTGTAGGCGTGGTGTTCTTTACTGTAGCCATCGTGTTCTTTACTGTAGACATGGTGTTCTTTACTTGGTGTTCTATACTGTAGACATGGTGTTCTTTACTGTAGACATGGTGTTCTTTACTGTAGGCATCGTGTTCTTTACTGTAGACATGGTGTTCTTTACTGTAGAAATGGTGTTCTATACTGTAGGCATGGTGTTCTTTACTGTAGACATGGTGTTCTTTACTGTAGGCATGGTGTTCTTTACTGTAGGCATGGTGTTCTTTACTGAAGGCATGGTGTTCTTTACTGTAGACATGGTGTTCTATACTGTAGACATGGTGTTCTTTACTGTAGACATGGTGTTATTTACTGTAGACATGGTGTTATTTACTGTAGACATGGTGTTCTATACTGTAGACATGGTGTTCTATACTGTAGGCATCGTGTTCTTTACTGTAGACATGGTGTTCTATACTGTAGACATGGTGTTCTTTACTGTAGACATGGTGTTATTTACTGTAGACATGGTGTTCTTTACTGTAGACATGGTGTTCTATACTGTGTTCTTTACTGTAGACATGGTGTTCTATACTGTAGACATGGTGTTCTATACTGTAGGCATGGTGTTCTTTACTGTAGACATTCTGTTCTTTACTGTAGACATGGTGTTCTATACTGTAGGCATCGTGTTCTTTACTGTAGACATGGTGTTCTTTACTGTAGACATGGTGTTCTTTACTGTAGACATGGTGTTCTTTACTGTAGACATGGTGTTCTTTACTGAAGGCATCATGTTCTTTACTGTAGACATTGTGTTCCTTACTGTAGACATGGTGTTCTTTACTGAAGGCATGGTGTTCTTTACTGTAGGCGTGGTGTTCTTTACTGTAGGCATCGTGTTCTTTACTGTAGACATGGTGTTCTTTACTGAAGGCATGGTGTTCTTTACTGTAGGCATGGTGTTCTTTACTGTAGGCATGGTGTTCTTTACTGTAGACATGGTGTTCTTTAATGAAGGCATCGTGTTCTTTACTGTAGACATGGTGTTCGTTACTGTAGACATGGTGTTCTTTACTGTAGGCATAGTGTTCTTTACTGTAGGCATGGTGTTCTATACTGGGCATGGTGTTCTTTACTGAAGGCATGTGTTCTTTACTGAAGGCATGGTGTTCTTTACTGTAGGCATGGTGTTCTTTACTGTAGGCATGGTGTTCTTTACTGAAGGCATCGTGTTCTTTACTGTAGACATGGTGTTCTTTACTGTAGACATGGTGTTCTTTACTGTAGGCATGCGTTTCTTTACTGTAGGCATGGTGTTCTATACTGAAGTCATCGTGTTCTTTACTGAAGGCATGGTGTTCTTTACTGTAGACATGGTGTTCTTTACTGTAGGCATGGTGTTCTTTACTGTAGACATGGTGTTCTTTACTGTAGGCATGGTGTTCTTTACTGTAGACATGGTGTTCTTTACTGTAGACATGGTGTTCTTTACTGTAGACATGGTTCATGGTGTTTCTTTACTGTAGACATGGTGTTCTTTACTGTAGACATGGTGTTCTTTACTGTAGACATGGTGTTCTTTACTGTAGACATGGTGTTCTTTACTGTCATGTTCTTTACTGTAGACATGGTGTTCTTTACTGTAGACATGGTGTTCTTTACTGTAGACATGGTGTTCTTTACTGACATGGTGTTCTTTACTGTAGTAGGCATGGTGTTCTTTACTGTAGACATGGTGTTCTATACTGAAGGCATGTGTTCTTTACTGTAGGCATGTGTTCTTTACTGTAGGCATGGTGTTCTTTACTGTAGACATGGTGTTCTTTACTGAAGGCATGGTGTTCTTTACTGTAGACATGGTGTTCGTTAGTAGACATGGTGTTCTTTACTGTAGGCATGGTGTTCTTTACTGTAGGCATGGTGTTCTTTACTGAAGGCATGTGTTCTTTACTGAAGGCATGGTGTTCTTTACTGAAGGCATGGTGTTCTATACTGTAGGCATGGTGTTCTTTACTGTAGGTGTTCAAGGCATGTGTTCTTTACTGTAGACATGGTGTTCTTTACTGTAGACATGGTGTTCTTTACTGTAGGCATAGCGTTCTTTACTGTAGGCATGGTGTTCTTTACTGTAGGCATGTGTTCTTTACTGAAGGCATCGTGTTCTTTACTGTAGACATGGTGTTCTTTACTGTAGGCATGGTGTTCTTTACTGTAGACATGGTGTTCTTTACTGTAGGCATGGTGTTCTTTACTGTAGACATGTTGTTATTTACTGTAGACATGGTGTTCTTTACTGTAGACATGGTGTTCTTTACTGTAGACATGGTGGTCTTTACTGTAGACATGGTGTTCTTTACTGTAGACATGGTGTTCTTTACTGTAGGCATAGTGTTCTTTACTGTAGTTGTTCTTTGTAGACATGGTGTTCTATACTGTAGACATGGTGTTCTATACTGTAGGCATGGTGTTCTTTACTGAAGGCATCGTGTTCTTTACTGTAGACATGGTGTTCTTTACTGTAGGCATAGTGTTCTTTACTGAAGGCATCATGTTCTTTACTGTAGGCATGGTGTTCTTTACTGTAGGCATGGTGTTCTTTACTGAAGGCATGGTGTTCTTTACTGTAGGCATAGTGTTCTTTACTGTAGGCGTGGTGTTCTTTACTGAAGGCATCGTGTTCTTTACTGTAGGCATGGTGTTCTTTACTGTAGACATGGTGTTCTTTACTGTAGACATGGTGTTCTATACTGTAGGCATGGTGTTCTTTACTGTAGCCATCGTGTTCTTTACTGTAGACATGGTGTTCTTTACAGTAGGCATGGTGTTCTATACTGTAGACATGGTGTTCTTTACTGTAGACATGGTGTTCTTTACTGTAGGCATGGTGTTCTTTACTGTAGGCATGGTGTTCTTTACTGTAGGCATGGTGTTCTTTACTGTAGGCATGGTGTTCTTTACTGTAGACATGGTGTTCTTTACTGTAGACATGGTGTTCTATACTGTAGACATGGTGTTCTTTACTGTAGACATGGTGTTCTATACTGAAGGCATAGTGTTCTATACTGTAGACATGGTGTTCTATACTGTAGGCATGGTGTTCTTTACTGAAGGCATCGTGTTCTTTACTGTAGACATGGTGTTCTTTACTGTAGGCATAGTGTTCTTTACTGAAGGCATCATGTTCTTTACTGTAGGCATGGTGTTCTTTACTGTAGGCATGGTGTTCTTTACTGAAGGCATCGTGTTCTTTACTGTAGGCATAGTGTTCTTTACTGTAGGCGTGGTGTTCTTTACTGAAGGCATGGTGTTCTTTACTGTAGGCATGGTGTTCTTTACTGTAGACATGGTGTTCTTTACTGTAGACATGGTGTTCTTTACTGTAGGCATGGTGTTCTTTACTGTAGGCATCGTGTTCTTTACTGTAGACATGGTGTTCTTTACAGTAGGCATGGTGTTCTATACTGTAGACATGGTGTTCTTTACTGTAGACATGGTGTTCTTTACTGTAGGCATGGTGTTCTTTACTGTAGGCATGGTGTTCTATACTGTAGGCATGGTGTTCTTTACTGTAGGCATGGTGTTCTTTACTGTAGACATGGTGTTCTTTACTGTAGACATGGTGTTCTTTACTGTAGACATGGTGTTCTTTACTGTAGACATGGTGTTCTTTACTGTAGACATGGTGTTCTATACTGTGTGGTGTTCTTTACTGTAGACATGGTGTTCTTTACTGTAGACATGGTGTTCTTTACTGTAGACATGGTGTTCTTTACTGAAGGCATCGTGTTCTTTACTGTAGACATGGTGTTCTTTACTGTAGACATGGTGTTCTTTACTGTAGACATGGTGTTCTTTACTGAAGGCATGGTGTTCTTTACTGTAGGCATGGTGTTCTTTACTGTAGACATGGTGTTCTTTACTGAAGGCATGGTGTTCTTTACTGTAGGCATAGTGTTCTTTACTGTAGGCATGGTGTTCTTTACTGAAGGCATCGTGTTCTTTACTGTAGACATGGTGTTCTTTACTGTAGACATTGTGTTCCTTACTGTAGACATGGTGTTCTTTACTGAAGGCATGGTGTTCTTTACTGTAGGCATGGTGTGTTCTTTACTGTAGGCATCGTGTTCTTTACTGTAGACATGGTGTTCTTTACATGTGTTCTTTACTGTAGGCATGGTGTTCTTTACTGTAGGCATGGTGTTCTTTACTGTAGACATGGTGTTCTTTAATGAAGGCATCGTGTTCTTTACTGTAGACATGGTGTTCTTTACTGTAGACATGGTGTTCTTTACTGTAGGCATGGTGTTCTTTACTGTAGGCATGGTGTTCTTTACTGAAGGCATGGTGTTCTTTACTGAAGGCTGTTCTTTACTGAAGGCATGGTGTTCTTTACTGTAGGCATGGTGTTCTTTACTGTATACATGGTGTTCTTTACTGAAGGCATGTGTTCTTTACTGTAGACATGGTGTTCTTTACTGTAGACATGGTGTTCATGTAGGCATGTTCTTTACTGTAGGCATGGTGTTCTTTACTGAAGTCATGGTGTTCTTTACTGAAGGCATCGTGTTCTTTACTGTAGACATGGTGTTCTTTACTGTAGGCATAGTGTTCTTTACTGTGGTGTTCTTTACTGTAGGCATGGTGTTCTTTACTGTAGACATGTTGTTATTTACTGTAGACATGGTTCTTTACTGTAGACATGGTGTTCTTTACTGTAGACATGGTGGTCTTTACTGTAGACATGGTGTTCTTTACTGTAGACATGGTGTTCTTTACTGTAGGCATCGTGTTCTTTACTGTAGACATGGTGTTCTTTACTGTAGACATGGTGTTCTTTACTGTAGACATGGTGTTCTATACTGAAGGCATGGTGTTCTTTACTGAAGGCATGGTGTTCTTTACTGTAGACATGGTGTTCTTTACTGTAGGCATAGTGTTCTTTACTGAAGGCATCATGTTCTTTACTGTAGGCATGGTGTTCTTTACTGTAGGCATGGTGTTCTTTACTGAAGGCATGGTGTTCTTTACTGTAGGCATGGTGTTCTTTACTGTAGGCGTGGTGTTCTTTACTGAAGGCATGGTGTTCTTTACTGTAGGCGTGGTGTTCTTTACTGTACTGGTGTTCTTTACTGTAGACATGGTGTTCTTTACTGTAGGCATGGTGTTCTTTACTGTAGGCATGGTGTTCTTTACTGAAGGCATGGTGTTCTTTACTGTAGACATGGTGTTCTTTACTGTAGGCATGGTGTTCTTTACTGTAGGCATGGTGTTCTTTACTGTAGGCATGGTGTTCTTTACTGTAGACATGGTGTTCTTTATGGTGTTCTTTACTGTAGACATGGTGTTCTATACTGTAGGCATGGTGTTCTTTACTGTAGACATGGTGTTCTTTACTGTAGACATGGTGTTCTTTACTGTAGACATTGTGTTCTTTACTGTAGACATGGTGTTCTTTACTGAAGGCGTCGTGTTCTTTACTGTAGACATGGTGTTCTTTACTGTAGACATGGTGTTCTTTACTGTAGACATGGTGTTCTATACTGTAGGCATGGTGTTCTTTACTGTAGGCATCGTGTTCTTTACTGTAGGCATGGTGTTCTTTACTGTAGACATGGTGTTCTTACTGAAGGCATGTGTTCTTTACTGTAGGCATAGTGTTCTTTACTGTAGGCATGGTGTTCTTTACTGTAGACATGGTGTTCTTTAATGAAGGCATCGTGTTCTTTACTGTAGACATGGTGTTCGTTACTGTAGACATGGTGTTCTTTACTGTAGGCATGGTGTTCTTTACTGTAGGCATGGTGTTCTTTTCTTTACTGAGGCATGGTGTTCTTTACTGTAGGCATGGTGTTCTTGTAGGCATGGTGTTCTTTACTGTAGGCATGGTGTTCTTTACTGAAGGCATCGTGTTCTTTACTGTAGACATGGTGTTCTTTACTGTAGACATTGTAGGCATAGCGTTCTTTACTGTAGGCATGGTGTTCTTTACTGTAGACATGGTGTTCTTTACTGAAGGCATGGTGTTCTTTACTGTAGACATGGTGTTCTTTACTGTAGGCATGGTGTTCTTTACTGTAGACATGGTGTTCTTTACTGTAGGCATGGTGTTCTTTACTGTAGACATGGTGTTCTTTACTGTAGACATGGTGTTCTTTACTGTAGACATGGTGTTCTTTACTGTAGACATGGTGGTCTTTACTGTAGACATGGTGTTCTTTACTGTAGACATGGTGTTCTTTACTGTAGGCATGGTGTTCTTTACTGTAGACATGGTGTTCTATACTGTAGACATGGTGTTCTTTACTGTAGACATGGTGTTCTATACTGAAGGCATCGTGTTCTTTACTGAAGGCATGTGTTCTTTACTGTAGACATGGTGTTCTTTACTGTAGGCATGGTGTTCTTTACTGTAGGCATGGTGTTCTTTACTGTAGGCATGGTGTTCTTTACTGTAGGCATGGTGTTCTTTACTGAGGCATGTGTTCTTTACTGTAGGCATAGTGTTCTTTACTGTAGGCGTGTTTCTTTACTGAAGGCATGGTGTTCTTTACTGTAGGCATGGTGTTCTTTACTGTAGACATGGTGTTCTTTACTGTAGACATGGTGTTCTATACTGTAGGCATGGTGTTCTTTACTGTAGCCATCGTGTTCTTTACTGTAGACATGGTGTTCTTTACTGTAGGCATGGTGTTCTATACTGTAGACATGGTGTTCTTTACTGTAGACATGGTGTTCTTTACTGTAGGCATGGTGTTCTTTACTGTAGGCATGGTGTTCTATACTGTTACTGTAGGCATGGTGTTCTATACTGTAGACATGGTGTTCTTTACTGTAGACATGGTGTTCTTTACTGTAGACATGGTGTTCTTTACTGTAGACATGGTGTTCTTTACTGTAGACATGGTGTTCTATACTGAGGCATGTGTTCTTACTGTAGACATGGTGTTCTTTACTGTAGGCATGGTGTTCTTTACTGTATCGTGTTCTTTACTGACATGGTGTTCTTTACTGTAGGCATAGTGTTCTTTACTGAAGGCATGGTGTTCTTTACTGTAGGCATGGTGTTCTTTACTGTAGGCATGGTGTTCTTTACTGAAGGCATCGTGTTCTTTACTGTAGGCATAGTGTTCTTTACTGTAGGCGTGGTGTTCTTTACTGAAGGCATCACTGTAGTGTTCTTTACTGTAGACATGGTGTTCTTTACTGTAGACATGGTGTTCTATACTGTAGGCATGGTGTTCTTTACTGTAGACATGGTGTTCTTTACTGTAGACATGGTGTTCTTTACTGTAGGCATGGTGTTCTTTACTGTAGACATGGTGTTCTTTACTGTAGACATGGTGTTCTTTACTGTAGGCATGGTGTTCTTTACTGTAGGCATGGTGTTCTTTGTAGGCGTGGTGTTCTTTACTGTAGGCATGGTGTTCTATACTGTAGACATGGTGTTCTTTACTGTAGACATGGTGTTCTTTACTGTAGACATGGTGTTCTATACTGTAGACATGGTGTTCTATACTGTAGACATGGTGTTCTATACTGTAGGCATGGTGTTCTTTACTGTAGACATGGTGTTCTTTACTGTAGACATGGTGTTCTTTACTGTAGACATGGTGTTCTTTACTGAAGGCATCGTGTTCTTTACTGTAGACATGGTGTTCTTTACTGTAGACATTGTGTTCCTTACTGTAGACATGGTGTTCTTTACTGAAGGCATGGTGTTCTTTACTGTAGGCATGGTGTTCTTTACTGTAGACATGGTGTTCTTTACTGTAGGCATGGTGTTCTTTACTGTAGGCATGGTGTTCTTTACTGTAGGCATGGTGTTCTTTACTGAAGGCATGGTGTTCTTTACTGTAGACATGGTGTTCTTTACTGTAGACATTGTGTTCACTGGTGTGTTCCTTACTGAAGGCATGGTGTTCTTTACTGTAGGCATGGTGTTCTTTACTGTAGGCATCGTGTTCTTTACTGTAGACATGGTGTTCTATACTGAAGGCATCGTGTTCTTTACTGTAGGCATAGTGTTCTTTACTGTAGGCATGGTGTTCTTTACTGTAGACATGGTGTTCTTTAATGAAGGCATCGTGTTCTTTACTGTAGACATGGTGTTCTTTACTGTAGACATGGTGTTCTTTACTGTAGGCATAGTGTTCTTTACTGTAGGCATGGTGTTCTATACTGAAGGCATCGTGTTCTTTACTGAAGGCATCGTGTTCTTTACTGAAGGCATGGTGTTCTATACTGTAGGCATGGTGTTCTTTACTGTATACATGGTGTTCTTTACTGAAGGCATCGTGTTCTTTACTGTAGACATGGTGTTCTTTACTGTAGACATGGTGTTCTTTACTGTAGGCATAGCGTTCTTTACTGTAGGCATGGTGTTCTATACTGAAGTCATCGTGTTCTTTACTGAAGGCATCGTGTTCTTTACTGTAGACATGGTGTTCTTTACTGTAGGCATAGTGTTCTTTACTGTAGACATGGTGTTATTTACTGTAGGCATGGTGTTCTTTACTGTAGACATGTTGTTATTTACTGTAGACATGGTGGTCTTTACTGTAGACATGGTGTTATTTACTGTAGACATGGTGGTCTTTACTGTAGACATGGTGTTCTTTACTGTAGACATGGTGTTCTTTACTGTAGGCATAGTGTTCTTTACTGTAGACATAGTGTTCTATACTGTAGACATGGTGTTCTTTACTGTAGACATGGTGTTCTATACTGAAGGCATCGTGTTCTTTACTGAAGGCATCGTGTTCTTTACTGTAGACATGGTGTTCTTTACTGTAGGCATAGTGTTCTTTACTGAAGGCATCATGTTCTTTACTGTAGGCATGGTGTTCTTTACTGTAGGCATGGTGTTCTTTACTGAAGGCATCGTGTTCTTTACTGTAGGCATAGTGTTCTTTACTGTAGGCGTGGTGTTCTTTACTGAAGGCATCGTGTTCTTTACTGTAGGCGTGGTGTTCTTTACTGTAGACATGGTGTTCTTTACTGTAGACATGGTGTTCTATACTGTAGGCATGGTGTTCTTTACTGTAGCCATCGTGTTCTTTACTGTAGACATGGTGTTCTTTACAGTAGGCATGGTGTTCTATACTGTAGACATGGTGTTCTTTACTGTAGACATGGTGTTCTTTACTGTAGGCATGGTGTTCTTTACTGTAGGCATGGTGTTCTATACTGTAGGCGTGGTGTTCTTTACTGTAGGCATGGTGTTCTATACTGTAGACATGGTGTTCTTTACTGTAGACATGGTGTTCTTTACTGTAGACATGGTGTTCTATACTGTAGACATGGTGTTCTTTACTGTAGACATGGTGTTCTATACTGAAGGCATCGTGTTCTTTACTGAAGGCATCGTGTTCTTTACTGTAGACATGGTGTTCTTTACTGTAGGCATAGTGTTCTTTACTGAAGGCATCATGTTCTTTACTGTAGGCATGGTGTTCTTTACTGTAGGCATGGTGTTCTTTACTGAAGGCATCGTGTTCTTTACTGTAGGCATAGTGTTCTTTACTGTAGGCGTGGTGTTCTTTACTGAAGGCATCATGTTCTTTACTGTGTGGTGTTCTTTACTGTAGACATGGTGTTCTTTACTGTAGACATGGTGTTCTTACTGTAGGCATGGTGTTCTTTACTGTAGCCATCGTGTTCTTTACTGTAGACATGGTGTTCTTTACTGTAGGCATGGTGTTCTTTACTGTAGACATGGTGTTCTTTACTGTAGACATGGTGTTCTTTACTGTAGGCATGGTGTTCTTTACTGTAGGCATGGTGTTCTATACTGTAGGCGTGGTGTTCTTTACTGTAGGCATGGTGTTCTTTACTGTAGACATGGTGTTCTTTACTGTAGACATGGTGTTCTTTACTGTAGACATGGTGTTCTTTACTGTAGACATGGTGTTCTATACTGTAGACATGGTGTTCTTTACTGTAGGCATGGTGTTCTTTACTGTAGACATGGTGTTCTTTACTGTAGACATGGTGTTCTTTACTGTAGACATGGTGTTCTTTACTGAAGGCATCGTGTTCTTTACTGTAGACATGGTGTTCTTTACTGTAGACATTGTGTTCCTTACTGTAGACATGGTGTTCTTTACTGAAGGCATGGTGTTCTTTACTGTAGGCATAGTGTTCTTTACTGTAGACATGGTGTTCTTTACTTTGTTCTTTACTGTAGGCATAGTGTTCTTTACTGTAGGCATGTTGTTCTTTACTGTAGACATGGTGTTCTTTACTGAAGGCATGGTGTTCTTTACTGTAGGCATGGTGTTCTTTACTGTAGACATGGTGTTCTTTACTGTAGACATGTTGTTCTATACTGTAGGCATCGTGTTCTTTACTGTAGACATGGTGTTCTATACTGTAGACATGGTGTTCTTTACTGTAGACATGGTGTTCTTTACTGTAGACATGGTGTTCTATACTGTAGACATGGTGTTCTATACTGTAGGCATCGTGTTCTTTACTGTAGACATGGTGTTCTATACTGTAGACATGGTGTTCTATACTGTAGGCATGGTGTTCTTTACTGTAGACATGGTGTTCTTTACTGTAGACATGGTGTTCTTTACTGTAGACATGGTGTTCTTTACTGTAGACATGGTGTTCTTTACTGAAGGCATCGTGTTCTTTACTGTAGACATGGTGTTCTTTACTGTAGACATTGTGTTCCTTACTGTAGACATGGTGTTCTTTACTGAAGGCATGGTGTTCTTTACTGTAGGCGTCGTGTTCTTTACTGTAGGCATCGTGTTCTTTACTGTAGACATGGTGTTCTATACTGAAGGCATCGTGTTCTTTACTGTAGGCATAGTGTTCTTTACTGTAGGCATGGTGTTCTTTACTGTAGACATGGTGTTCTTTACTGAAGGCATCGTGTTCTTTACTGTAGGCATGGTGTTCTTTACTGTAGACATGGTGTTCTTTACTGTAGACATGGTGTTCTATACTGTAGGCATCGTGTTCTTTACTGTAGACATGGTGTTCTTTACTGTAAACATTGTGTTCCTTACTGTAGACATGGTGTTCTTTACTGAAGGCATGGTGTTCTTTACTGTAGGCGTGGTGTTCTTTACTGTAGGCATCGTGTTCTTTACTGTAGACATGGTGTTCTATACTGAAGGCATCGTGTTCTTTACTGTAGGCATAGTGTTCTTTACTGTAGGCATGGTGTTCTTTACTGTAGACATGGTGTTCTTTACTGAAGGCATCGTGTTCTTTACTGTAGACATGGTGTTCTTTACTGTAGACATGGTGTTCTTTACTGTAGGCATAGTGTTCTTTACTGTAGGCATGGTGTTCTATACTGAAGGCATCGTGTTCTTTACTGAAGGCATCGTGTTCTTTACTGAAGGCATGGTGTTCTATACTGTAGGCATGGTGTTCTTTACTGTATACATGGTGTTCTTTACTGAAGGCATCGTGTTCTTTACTGTTGACATGGTGTTCTTTGTACATGGTGTTCTTTACTGTAGGCATGGTGTTCTTTACTGTAGGCATGGTGTTCTTTCATCTGTTCTTTACTGAAGGCATTGTGTTCTTTACTGTAGACATGGTGTTCTTTACTGTAGGCATAGTGTTCTTTACTGTAGACATGGTGTTATTTACTGTAGGCATGGTGTTCTTTACTGTAGACATGGTGTTATTTACTGTAGACATGGTGGTCTTTACTGTAGACATGGTGTTCTTTACTGTAGACATGGTGTTATTTACTGTAGGCATGGTGTTCTTTACTGTAGACATGGTGTTATTTACTGTAGGCATAGTGTTCTTTACTGTAGACATAGTGTTCAATACTGTAGGCATGGTGTTCTTTACTGTAGACATGGTGTTCTTTACTGAAGGCATGGTGTTCTTTACTGTAGACATGGTGTTCTTTACTGTAGACATGGTGTTCTTTACTGTAGGCATAGTGTTCTTTACTGTAGGCATGGTGTTCTATACTGAAGGCATCATGTTCTTTACTGAAGGCATCGTGTTCTTTACTGAAGGCATGGTGTTCTATACTGTAGGCATGGTGTTCTTTACTGTATACATGGTGTTCTTTACTGAAGGCATCGTGTTCTTTACTGTAGACATGGTGTTCTTTACTGTAGACATGGTGTTCTTTACTGTAGGCATAGCGTTCTTTACTGTAGGCATGGTGTTCTATACTGAAGTCATCGTGTTCTTTACTGAAGGCATTGTGTTCTTTACTGTAGACATGGTGTTCTTTACTGTAGGCATAGTGTTCTTTACTGTAGACATGGTGTTATTTACTGTAGGCATGGTGTTCTTTACTGTAGACATGGTGTTATTTACTGTAGACATGGTGGTCTTTACTGTAGACATGGTGTTCTTTACTGTAGACATGGTGTTATTTACTGTAGGCATGGTGTTCTTTACTGTAGACATGGTGTTATTTACTGTAGGCATAGTGTTCTTTACTGTAGACATAGTGTTCAATACTGTAGGCATGGTGTTCTTTACTGTAGACATCGTGTTCTTTACTGAAGGCATCGTGTTCTTTACTGTAGACATGGTGTTCTTTACTGTAGACATGGTGTTCTATACTGAAGGCATCGTGTTCTTTACTGAAGGCATCGTGTTCTTTACTGTAGACATGGTGTTCTTTACTGTAGGCATAGTGTTCTTTACTGAAGGCATCATGTTCTTTACTGTAGGCATGGTGTTCTTTACTGTAGGCATGGTGTTCTTTACTGAAGGCATCGTGTTCTTTACTGTAGGCATAGTGTTCTTTACTGTAGGCATGGTGTTCTTTACTGAAGGCATCGTGTTCTTTACTGTAGGCGTGGTGTTCTTTACTGTAGACATGGTGTTCTTTACTGTAGACATGGTGTTCTTTACTGTAGACATGGTGTTCTATACTGTAGGCATGGTGTTCTTTACTGTAGACATGGTGTTCTTTACTGTAGACATGGTGTTCCTTACTGTAGACATGGTGTTCTATACTGTAGGCATGGTGTTCTTTACTGTAGGCGTGGTGTTCTTTACTGTAGGCATGGTGTTCTTTACTGTAGGCGTGGTGTTCTTTACTGTAGGCATGGTGTTCTTTACTGTAGGCATGGTGTTCCCTACTGTAGGCATGGTTTTCTTTACTGTAGGTGTGGTGTTCTTTACTGAAGGCATCGTGTTCTTTACTGTAGGCGTGGTGTTCTTTACTGAAGGCATCGTGTTCTTTACTGTAGACATGGTGTTCTTTACTGTAGACATGGTGTTCTTTACTGTAGGCATA
This sequence comes from Oncorhynchus nerka, assembly GCF_034236695.1. NCBI lineage: Eukaryota > Metazoa > Chordata > Actinopteri > Salmoniformes > Salmonidae > Oncorhynchus > Oncorhynchus nerka. The sequence continues at coordinate 60,219,091 of NC_088418.1, forward strand.
GCGTTCTTTACTGTAGGCATGGTGTTCTATACTGAAGTCATCGTGTTCTTTACTGAAGGCATCGTGTTCTTTACTGTAGACATGGTGTTCTTTACTGTAGGCATAGTGTTCTTTACTGTAGACATGGTGTTATTTACTGTAGGCATGGTGTTCTTTCCTGTAGACATGGTGTTCTTTACTGTAGACATGGTGTTATTTACTGTAGACATGGTGGTCTTTACTGTAGACATGGTGTTCTTTACTGTAGACATGGTGTTATTTACTGTAGACATGGTGTTCTTTACTGTAGGCATAGTGTTCTTTACTGTAGACATAGTGTTCTATACTGTAGGCATGGTGTTCTTTACTGTAGACATGGTGTTCTTTACTGAAGGCATCGTGTTCTTTACTGTAGACATGGTGTTCTTTACTGTAGACATGGTGTTCTTTACTGAAGGCATGGTGTTCTTTACTGTAGGCATGGTGTTCTTTACTGTAGACATGGTGTTCTTTACTGTAGGCATAGTGTTCTTTACTGAAGGCATCATGTTCTTTACTGTAGGCATGGTGTTCTTTACTGTAGGCATGGTGTTCTTTACTGAAGGCATCGTGTTCTTTACTGTAGGCATAGTGTTCTTTACTGTAGGCGTGGTGTTCTTTACTTAAGGCATGGTGTTCTTTACTGTAGGCATGGTGTTCTTTACTGTAGACATGGTGTTCTTTACTGTAGACATGGTGTTCTTTACTGTAGACATGGCTGTAGGCATGGTGTTCTTTACTGTAGACATGGTGTTCTTTACTGTAGGCATAGTGTTCTTTACTGTAGACATAGTGTTCAATACTGTAGGCATGGTGTTCTTTACTGTAGACATCGTGTTCTTTACTGTAGGCATCGTGTTCTTTACTGTAGACATGGTGTTCTTTACTGTAGACATGGTGTTCTATACTGAAGGCATCGTGTTCTTTACTGAAGGCATCGTGTTCTTTACTGTAGACATGGTGTTCTTTACTGTAGGCATAGTGTTCTTTACTGAAGGCATGTGTTCTTTACTGTAGGCATGGTGTTCTTTACTGTAGGCATGGTGTTCTTTACTGAAGGCATCGTGTTCTTTACTGTAGGCATAGTGTTCTTTACTGTAGGCGTGGTGTTCTTTATGGTGTTCTTTACTGTAGGCATGGTGTTCTTTACTGTAGACATGGTGTTCTTTACTGTAGACATGGTGTTCTTTACTGTAGACATGGTGTTCTATACTGTAGGCATGGTGTTCTTTACTGTAGACATGGTGTTCTTTACTGTAGACATGGTGTTCTTTACTGTAGACATGGTGTTCTATACTGTAGGCATGGTGTTCTTTACTGTAGGCATGGTGTTCTTTACTGTAGGCATCGTGTTCTTTACTGTACTGGTGTTCTTTACTGTAGGCATGGTGTTCTTTACTGTAGGCATGGTGTTCTTGTACTGGTTTTCTTTACTGTAGGCACTGAAGGCATCGTGTTCTTTACTGTAGGCTGGTGTTCTTTACTGAAGGCATCGTGTTCTTTACTGTTGACATGGTGTTCTTTACTGTAGACATGGTGTTCTTTACTGTAGGCATAGCGTTCTTTACTGTAGGCATGGTGTTCTATACTGAAGTCATTGTGTTCTTTACTGAAGGCATCGTGTTCTTTACTGTAGACATGGTGTTCTTTACTGTAGGCATAGTGTTCTTTACTGTAGACATGGTGTTATTTACTGTAGGCATGGTGTTCTTTCCTGTAGACATGGTGTTATTTACTGTAGACATGGTGGTCTTTACTGTAGACATGGTGTTCTTTACTGTAGACATGGTGTTATTTACTGTAGACATGGTGTTCTTTACTGTAGGCATGGTGTTCTTTACTGTAGGCATAGTGTTCTTTACTGTAGACATGGTGTTCTTTACTGTAGGCATGGTGTTCTTTACTGTAGACATCGTGTTCTTTACTGAAGGCATCGTGTTCTTTACTGTAGACATGGTGTTCTTTACTGTAGACATGGTGTTCTATACTGAAGGCATCGTGTTCTTTACTGAAGGCATCGTGTTCGTTACTGTAGACATGGTGTTCTTTACTGTAGGCATAGTGTTCTTTACTGAAGGCATCATGTTCTTTACTGTAGGCATGGTGTTCTTTACTGTAGGCATGGTGTTCTTTACTGAAGGCATCGTGTTCTTTACTGTAGGCATAGTGTTCTTTACTGTAGGCGTGGTGTTCTTTACTTAAGGCATCGTGTTCTTTACTGTAGGCGTGGTGTTCTTTACTGTTACATGGTGTTCTTTACTGTAGACATGGTGTTCTTTACTGTAGACATGGTGTTCTTTACTGTAGGCATGGTGTTCTTTACTGTAGGCGTGGTGTTCTTTACTGTAGGCATCGTGTTCTTTACTGTAGGCATGGTGTTCTTTACTGTAGGCATGGTGTTCTTTACTGTATGGTGTTCCCTACTGTAGGCATGGTTTTCTTTACTGTAGGCATGGTGTTCTTTACTGAAGGCAGTTCTTTACATGGTGTTCTTTACTGTAGACATGGTGTTCATTGTTCTTTACTGTAGACATGGTGTTTACTGTAGACATTTACTGTAGACATGGTGTTCTTTACTGTAGACATGGTGTTCTTTACTGTAGGCATGGTGTTCTTTACTGTAGACATGCTGTTATTTACTGTAGGCATAGTGTTCTTTACTGTAGACATAGTGTTCAATACTGTAGGCATGGTGTTCTTTAACATGTAGACATCGTGTTCTTTACTGAAGGCATCGTGTTCTTTACTGTAGACATGGTGTTCTTTACTGTAGACATGGTGTTCTATACTGAAGGCATCGTGTTCTTTACTGAAGGCATGTGTTCTTTACTGTAGACATGGTGTTCTTTACTGTAGGCATAGTGTTCTTTACTGTGTTCTTTACTGTACTGGTGTTCTTTAGGCATGGTGTTCTTTACTGAGGCATGGTGTTCTTTACTTTAGGCATGGTGTTCTTTACTGTAGGCGTGGTGTTCTTTACTGAAGGCATGGTGTTCTTTACTGTAGACATGGTGTTCTTTACTGTAGACATGGTGTTCTTTACTGTAGGCATGGTGTTCTTTACTGTAGGCATCGTGTTCTTTACTGTAGGCATGGTGTTCTTTACTGTAGACATGGTGTTCCTTACTGTAGACATGGTGTTCTATACTGTAGGCATGGTGTTCTTTACTGTAGGCGTGGTGTTCTTTACTGTAGGCATCGTGTTCTTTACTGTAGGCATGGTGTTCTTTACTGTAGGCATGGTGTTCTTTACTGTAGGCATGGTGTTCTTTACTGTAGGCATGGTTTTCTTTACTGTAGGCGTGGTGTTCTTTACTGAAGGCATCGTGTTCTTTACTGTAGGCGTGGTGTTCTTTACTGAAGGCATCGTGTTCTTTACTGTTGACATGATGTTCTTCACTGTAGACATGGTGTTCTTTCCTGTAGGCATGTTCTTTACTGTAGGCATGGTGTTCTATACTGAAGTCACTGTTCTTTACTGAAGGCATTGTGTTCTTTACTGTAGACATGGTGTTCTTTACTGTTAGTGTTCTTTACTGTAGACATGGTGTTATTTACTGTAGGCATGGTGTTCTTTACTGTAGACATGGTGTTATTTACTGTAGACATGGTGTTCTTTACTGTAGACATGGTGTTCTTTACTGTAGACATGGTGTTATTTACTGTAGGCATGGTGTTCTTTACTGTAGACATGGTGTTATTTACTGTAGGCATAGTGTTCTTTACTGTAGACATAGTGTTCAATGTTGGTGTTCTTTACTGTAGACATGTGTTCTTTACTGAAGGCATCTGTTCTTTACTGTAGACATGGTGTTCTTTACTGTAGACATGGTGTTCTATACTGAAGGCATCGTGTTCTTTACTGAAGGCATTGTGTTCTTTACTGTAGACATGGTGTTCTTTACTGTAGGCATAGTGTTCTTTACTGAAGGCATCATGTTCTTTACTGTAGGCATGGTGTTCTTTACTGTAGGCATGGTGTTCTTTACTGAAGGCATCGTGTTCTTTACTGTAGGCATAGTGTTCTTTACTGTAGGCGTGGTGTTCTTTACTGAAGGCATCGTGTTCTTTACTGTAGGCGTGGTGTTCTTTACTGTAGACATGGTGTTCTTTACTGTAGACATGGTGTTCCTTACTGTAGACATGGTGTTCTATACTGTAGGCATGGTGTTCTTTCCTGTAGACATGGTGTTCTTTACTGTAGACATGGTGTTCCTTACTGTAGACATGGTGTTCTATACTGTAGGCATGGTGTTCTTTACTGTAGGCGTGGTGTTCTTTACTGTGGCATGTGTTCTTTACTGTAGGCGTGGTGTTCTTTACTGTAGGCATGGTGTTCTTTACTGTAGGCATGGTGTTCCCTACTGTAGGCATGGTTTTCTTTACTGTAGGCGTGGTGTTCTTTACTGAAGGCATCGTGTTCTTTACTGTAGGCGTGGTGTTCTTTACTGAAGGCATCGTGTTCTTTACTGTAGGCATAGTGTTCTTTACTGTAGACATGGTGTTATTTACTGTAGGCATGGTGTTCTTTACTGTAGACATGGTGTTATTTACTGTAGACATGGTGGTCTTTACTGTAGACATGGTGTTCTTTACTGTAGACATGGTGTTCTTTACTGTAGGCATGGTGTTCTTTACTGTAGACATGGTGTTATTTACTGTAGGCATAGTGTTCTTTACTGTAGACATAGTGTTCAATACTGTTGGTGTTCTTTACTGTAGACATCGTGTTCTTTACTGAAGGCATCGTGTTCTTTACTGTAGACATGGTGTTCTTTACTGTAGACATGGTGTTCTATACTGAAGGCATCGTGTTCTTTACTGAAGGCATCGTGTTCTTTACTGTAGACATGGTGTTCTTTACTGTAGGCATAGTGTTCTTTACTGAAGGCATCATGTTCTTTACTGTAGGCATGGTGTTCTTTACTGTAGGCATGGTGTTCTTTACTGAAGGCATGGTGTTCTTTACTGTAGGCATGGTGTTCTTTACTGTAGGCATGGTGTTCTTTACTGTAGGCATCGTGTTCTTTACTGTAGGCATGGTGTTCTTTACTGTAGACATGGTGTTCTTTACTGTAGACATGGTGTTCCTTACTGTAGACATGGTGTTCTATACTGTAGGCATGGTGTTCTTTACTGTAGGCGTGGTGTTCTTTACTGTAGGCATGTGTTCTTTACTGTAGGCATGGTGTTCTTTACTGTAGGCATGGTGTTCTTTACTGTAGGCATGGTGTTCTTTACTGTAGGCATGGTGTTCTTTACTGTAGGCATGAAGTGTTCTTTACTGTAGGCGACTGTAGACATGGTGTTCTTTGTAGGCATGGTGTTCTTTAGTAGACATGGTGTTCTTTGGTGGTCTTTACTGTAGACATGGTGTTCTTTACTGTAGACATGGTGTTATTTACTGTAGACATGGTGTTCTTTACTGTAGGCATAGTGTTCTTTACTGTAGACATAGTGTTCTATACTGTAGGCATGGTGTTCTTTACTGTAGACATGGTGTTCTTTACTGAAGGCATCGTGTTCTTTACTGTAGACATGGTGTTCTTTACTGTAGACATGGTGTTCTATACTGAAGGCATCGTGTTCTTTACTGAAGGCATCGTGTTCTTTACTGTAGACATGGTGTTCTTTACTGTAGGCATAGTGTTCTTTACTGAAGGCATCATGTTCTTTACTGTAGGCATGGTGTTCTTTACTGTAGGCATGGTGTTCTTTACTGAAGGCATCGTGTTCTTTACTGTAGGCATAGTGTTCTTTACTGTAGGCGTGGTGTTCTTTACTGAAGGCATCGTGTTCTTTACTGTAGGCGTGGTGTTCTTTACTGTAGACATGGTGTTCTTTACTGTAGACATGGTGTTCTTACTGTAGACATGGTGTTCTATACTGTAGGCATGGTGTTCTTTACTGTAGACATGGTGTTCTTTACTGTAGACATGGTGTTCCTTACTGTAGACATGGTGTTCTTACTGTAGGCATGGTGTTCTTTACTGTAGGCATGGTGTTCTTTACTGTAGGCATCGTGTTCTTTACTGTAGGCGTGGTGTTCTTTACTGTAGGCATGGTGTTCTTTACTGTAGGCATGGTGTTCCCTACTGTAGGCATGGTTTTCTTTACTGGGCGTGGTGTTCTTTACTGAAGGCATGGTGTTCTTTACTGTAGGCGTGGTGTTCTTTACTGAAGGCATCGTGTTCTTTACTGTAGACATGGTGTTCTTTACTGTAGACATGGTGTTCTATTGACTGTAGGCATCGTGTTCTTTACTGTAGACATGGTGTTCTTTACTGTAGGCATAGTGTTCTTTACTGAAGGCATCATGTTCTTTACTGTAGGCATGGTGTTCTTTACTGTAGGCATGGTGTTCTTTACTGAAGGCATCGTGTTCTTTACTGTAGGCATGGTGTTCTTTACTGTAGGCGTGGTGTTCTTTACTGTAAGGCATCGTGTTCTTTACTGTAGGCATGGTGTTCTTTACTGTAGACATGGTGTTCTTTACTGTAGACATGGTGTTCTTTACTGTAGACATGGTGTTCTATACTGTAGGCATGGTGTTCTTTACTGTAGGCGTGGTGTTCTTTACTGTAGGCATCGTGTTCTTTACTGTAGGCGTGGTGTTCTTTACTGTAGGCATGGTGTTCTTTACTGTAGGCATGGTGTTCCCTACTGTAGGCATGGTTTTCTTTACTGTAGGCGTGGTGTTCTTTACTGAAGGCATCGTGTTCTTTACTGTAGGCGTGGTGTTCTTTACTGTAGACATGGTGTTATTTACTGTAGGCATGGTGTTCTTTACTGTAGACATGGTGTTATTTACTGTAGACATGGTGGTCTTTACTGTAGACATGGTGTTCTTTACTGTAGACATGGTGTTATTTACTGTAGGCATGGTGTTCTTTACTGTAGACATGGTGTTCTTTTACTGTAGGCATAGTGTTCTTTACTGTAGACATAGTGTTCTTTACTGTAGGCATGGTGTTCTTTACTGTAGACATCGTGTTCTTTACTGAAGGCATCGTGTTCTTTACTGTAGACATGGTGTTCTTTAGTGTAGACATGGTGTTCTATACTGAAGGCATCGTGTTCTTTACTGAAGGCATCGTGTTCTTTACTGTAGACATGGTGTTCTTTACTGTAGGCATAGTGTTCTTTACTGAAGGCATCATGTTCTTTACTGTAGGCATGGTGTTCTTTACTGTAGGCATGGTGTTCTTTACTGAAGGCATCGTGTTCTTTACTGTAGGCATAGTGTTCTTTACTGTAGGCGTGGTGTTCTTTACTGAAGGCATCGTGTTCTTTACTGTAGGCGTGGTGTTCTTTACTGTAGACATGGTGTTCTTTACTGTAGACATGGTGTTCCTTTGTACTGTGTTCTAGTAGGCATGGTGTTCTTTACTGTGACATGGTGTTCTTTACTGTAGACATGGTGTTCACTGTAGACATGGTGTTCTTTGTAGGCATGGTGTTCTTTACTGTAGGCGTGGTGTTCTTTACTGTAGGCATCGTGTTCTTTACTGTAGGCGTGGTGTTCTTTACTGTAGGCATGGTGTTCTTTACTGTAGGCATGGTGTTCCCTACTGTAGGCATGGTTTTCTTTACTGTAGGCACTGAAGGCATTGTTCTTTACTGTAGGCGTGGTGTTCTTTACTGAAGGCATCGTGTTCTTTACTGTGACATGGTGTTCTTCACTGTAGACATGGTGTTCTTTCCTGTAGGCATGTTCTTTACTGTAGGCATGGTGTTCTATTTACTGTACTGACATTGTGTTCTTTACTGTAGACATGGTGTTCTTTACTGTAGGCATAGTGTTCTTTACTGTAGACATGGTGTTATTTACTGTAGGCATGGTGTTCTTTACTGTAGACATGGTGTTATTTACTGTAGACATGGTGGTCTTTACTGTAGACATGGTGTTCTTTACTGTAGACATGGTGTTATTTACTGTAGGCATGGTGTTCTTTACTGTAGACATGGTGTTATTTACTGTAGGCATAGTGTTCTTTACTGTAGACATAGTGTTCAATACTGTAGGCATGGTGTTCTTTACTGTAGACATCGTGTTCTTTACTGAAGGCATCGTGTTCTTTACTGTAGACATGGTGTTCTTTACTGTAGACATGGTGTTCTATACTGAAGGCATCGTGTTCTTTACTGAAGGCATCTGTTCTTTACTGTAGACATGGTGTTCTTTACTGTAGGCATAGTGTTCTTTACTGAAGGCATCATGTTCTTTACTGTAGGCATGGTGTTCTTTACTGTAGGCATGGTGTTCTTTACTGAAGGCATCGTGTTCTTTACTGTAGGCATAGTGTTCTTTACTGTAGGCGTGGTGTTCTTTACTGAAGGCATCGTGTTCTTTACTGTAGGCTGGTGTTCTTTACTGTAGACATGGTGTTCTTTACTGTAGACATGGTGTTCTTTACTGTAGACATGGTGTTCTTTACTGTAGGCATGGTGTTCTTTACTGTAGACATGGTGTTCTTTACTGTAGACATGGTGTTCTTACTGTAGACATGGTGTTCTTTACTGTAGGCATGGCACTGTAGGCGTGGTGTTCTTTACTGTAGGCATGGTGTTCTTTACTGTAGGCATGGTGTTCTTTACTGTAGGCATGGTGTTCTTTACTGTAGGCATGGTGTTCATGGTGTTCTTTACTGTAGGCGTGGTGTTCTTTACTGAAGGCATGGTGTTCTTTACTGTAGGCGTGGTGTTCTTTACTGTAGACATGGTGTTCTTTACTGTAGACATGGTGTTCCTTACTGTAGACATGGTGTTCTACTGTAGGCATGGTGTTCTTTACTGTAGACATGGTGTTCTTTACTGTAGGCATGGTGTTCTTTACTGTAGACATGGTGTTCTATGGTGTTCTTTACTGTAGGCATGGTGTTCTTTACTGTAGGCATCGTGTTCTTTACTGTAGGCGTGGTGTTCTTTACTGTAGGCATGGTGTTCTTTACTGTAGGCATGGTGTTCCCTACTGTAGGCATGGTGTTCTTTACTGTAGGCGTGGTGTTCTTTACTGAAGGCATCGTGTTCTTTACTGTAGGCGTGTGTTCTTTACTGAAGGCATGTGTTCTTTACTGTAGACATGGTGTTCTTTACTGTAGACATGGTGTTCTATACTGTTGTTCTTTACTGAAGGCATCGCTTTACTGTAGACATGGTGTTCTTTACTGTAGGCATAGTGTTCTTTACTGAAGGCATCATGTTCTTTACTGTAGGCATGGTGTTCTTTACTGTAGGCATGGTGTTCTTTACTGAAGGCATCGTGTTCTTTACTGTAGGCATAGTGTTCTTTACTGTAGGCGTGGTGTTCTTTACTTAAGGCATCGTGTTCTTTACTGTAGGCGTGGTGTTCTTTACTGTAGACATGGTGTTCTTTACTGTAGACATGGTGTTCCTTACTGTAGACATGGTGTTCTATACTGTAGGCATGGTGTTCTTTACTGTAGGCGTGGTGTTCTTTACTGTAGGCATCGTGTTCTTTACTGTAGGCGTGGTGTTCTTTACTGTAGGCATGGTGTTCTTTACTGTAGGCATGGTGTTCCCTACTGTAGGCATGGTTTTCTTTACTGTAGGCGTGGTGTTCTTTACTGAAGGCATCGTGTTCTTTACTGTAGGCGTGGTGTTCTTTACTGTAGACATGGTGTTATTTACTGTAGGCATGGTGTTCTTTACTGTAGACATGGTGTTATTTACTGTAGACATGGTGGTCTTTACTGTAGACATGGTGTTCTTTACTGTAGACATGGTGTTATTTACTGTAGGCATGGTGTTCTTTACTGTAGACATGGTGTTATTTACTGTAGGCATAGTGTTCTTTACTGTAGACATAGTGTTCAATACTGTAGGCATGGTGTTCTTTACTGTAGACATCGTGTTCTTTACTGAAGGCATCGTGTTCTTTACTGTAGACATGGTGTTCTTTAGTGTAGACATGGTGTTCTATACTGAAGGCATCGTGTTCTTTACTGAAGGCATCGTGTTCTTTACTGTAGACATGGTGTTCTTTACTGTAGGCATAGTGTTCTTTACTGAAGGCATCATGTTCTTTACTGTAGGCATGGTGTTCTTTACTGTAGGCATGGTGTTCTTTACTGAAGGCATCGTGTTCTTTACTGTAGGCATAGTGTTCTTTACTGTAGGCGTGGTGTTCTTTACTGAAGGCATCGTGTTCTTTACTGTAGGCATTCTTTACTGTGTTGTTTTTACTGTAGACATGGTGTTCACTGTAGACATGGTGTTCTTTACTGTAGGCATGGTGTTCTTTACTGTAGACATGGTGTTCTTTACTGTAGACATGGTGTTCCTTACTGTAGACATGGTGTTCTATACTGTAGGCATGGTGTTCTTTACTGTAGGCGTGGTGTTCTTTACTGTAGGCATCGTGTTCTTTACTGTAGGCGTGGTGTTCTTTACTGTAGGCATGGTGTTCTTTACTGTAGGCATGGTGTTCCCTACTGTAGGCATGGTTTTCTTTACTGTAGGCGTGGTGTTCTTTACTGAAGGCATCGTGTTCTTTACTGTAGGCGTGGTGTTCTTTACTGAAGGCATCGTGTTCTTTACTGTTGACATGATGTTCTTCACTGTAGACATGGTGTTCTTTCCTGTAGGCATAGCGTTCTTTACTGTAGGCATGGTGTTCTATACTGAAGTCATCGTGTTCTTTACTGAAGGCATTGTGTTCTTTACTGTAGACATGGTGTTCTTTACTGTAGGCATAGTGTTCTTTACTGTAGACATGGTGTTATTTACTGTAGGCATGGTGTTCTTTACTGTAGACATGGTGTTATTTACTGTAGACATGGTGGTCTTTACTGTAGACATGGTGTTCTTTACTGTAGACATGGTGTTATTTACTGTAGGCATGGTGTTCTTTACTGTAGACATGGTGTTATTTACTGTAGGCATAGTGTTCTTTACTGTAGACATAGTGTTCAATACTGTAGGCATGGTGTTCTTTACTGTAGACATCGTGTTCTTTACTGAAGGCATCGTGTTCTTTACTGTAGACATGGTGTTCTTTACTGTAGACATGGTGTTCTATACTGAAGGCATCGTGTTCTTTACTGAAGGCATTGTGTTCTTTACTGTAGACATGGTGTTCTTTACTGTAGGCATAGTGTTCTTTACTGAAGGCATCATGTTCTTTACTGTAGGCATGGTGTTCTTTACTGTAGGCATGGTGTTCTTTACTGAAGGCATCGTGTTCTTTACTGTAGGCATAGTGTTCTTTACTGTAGGCGTGGTGTTCTTTACTGAAGGCATCGTGTTCTTTACTGTAGGCGTGGTGTTCTTTACTGTAGACATGGTGTTCTTTACTGTAGACATGGTGTTCCTTACTGTAGACATGGTGTTCTATACTGTAGGCATGGTGTTCTTTACTGTAGACATGGTGTTCTTTACTGTAGACATGGTGTTCCTTACTGTAGACATGGTGTTCTATACTGTAGGCATGGTGTTCTTTACTGTAGGCGTGGTGTTCTTTACTGTAGGCATCGTGTTCTTTACTGTAGGCGTGGTGTTCTTTACTGTAGGCATGGTGTTCTTTACTGTAGGCATGGTGTTCCCTACTGTAGGCATGGTTTTCTTTACTGTAGGCGTGGTGTTCTTTACTGAAGGCATCGTGTTCTTTACTGTAGGCGTGGTGTTCTTTACTGAAGGCATCGTGTTCTTTACTGTAGGCGTGGTGTTCTTCGGGTGGAAAGACGTAGTGGGTTTTCTCCAGACATATAATTTTGCATTCAGGCAAAATAGTTCAATTTTGGTCTCATCTGACCACAGCACCTTTTGCTGCTTGGCATCGGAATCTACAATGTGGTTTTTGGCCAAGCTCAAATCAGACTTGATGTGCCTTTTTATGAGGAGTGGTGTTTTTCTTGCCACCCTCCCATAGAGGCCAGATTTGTGGAGAGCTTGTGGTGTTGTGGTCACATAACACATTGACCAGTCTTAAAATACCAGCCATTAAGACCTGAAGCTCCTTCAAAGTTGCCATTGGTTACTTGGTAGCCTCTCTGATCTGTCTCCTTCTTGCCAGGTCATCCAGTTTGGAGGGACGGCCTGATCTATGCAGGGTCTGGGTGGTGCCATACGCCTTAACCACTTCTTTGTAATAGTCTTAACGGTGCTCCGAGGGACAAAGTGTTTGAAATCTTATCATTTCCATCTCCTGACTTGTGCCTGTCCACAACTTTATCTCGTAGATCTTTTGAAAGTACCTTCCCGGCCATAGTGGATTCTTTGCTTTGAATTGCACTACAAGCAGTGGAATCCTCTATGAACAACTGCTTATATTGAGTTCACTTTTCCAATTAGGGTATTTTACTGTTTCATTTTCAAATAATATTCAGAGTATAAAAAACAAAACAATTAATTTGGATATTGTGGGTTACAGTGTGTAAGTAAAGCCTGAAAAAGCCACCTTTAATGTGTTTTCATTGCAGGCTGTAAGGCAACAAAAGGTGAACATTTTGAAAGGGGGCGGTGAGTGTCTCATCCCACTGTATAAAATTGCCCATGTATTAGCATATTTTAGCATATATGTTACAGTATACATTCGACTACAACCCACTATAATTACCATGGACCTGTTTTTCTGACTCAAAGCTTAAAGATGAAAGATTACCCACTCCGCTTCTTCTCTGCAAGGATGTTGTGTGTTCGTGCCTCGTGGCGGGTAGATTCATGGCTTACCTACTTTCCCCCCAGGTGTGTTCTGTTGGCCTTGTGAAGCTCCTTGGGTAGAGAGGGAGGGTAGCAGCTCTTCATGGGGGTAATCCTCCCATCCCTTAGGGAACGGGTCCATAGGGTGAAAGGGAGAGAGGAGAACACAGGAAGTTTCCCAAACATGACAGAAAAAGTCCAAACTAATCAGCAATGCTCATTGTGGCTCCGCGCCAAGCTCGGTCACCACTGCGCAGACAAATGCCAAGAACGTGTGGCACTAATCCTTTGGTATTAGTATCCTTCTCTCACTCTCTCCATTACTCTTCCTTTAATACCCCCTCGCTCAGACACTATCTATGCCTCAACCTCTCTCCCTAGCTGTGTCTCTCCATTTCCCCATCTCTCCAGCCCTCCCTTTCACTTTTCACTCATTTGATCAATATCCCTTGTCTCTGTCTCACTACAGGTATAACAGCCTGGTACCAGTTATTATATCTACCTCCTCTATCCCCTTCTCTCTCACTCCCCAGACAGTAACACTAGCCTCTTCATCCCAGTCCTCTCCCCTCCTCTTCCCCTTCTCTCTCACTCCCCAGACAGTAACACTAGCCTCCTCATCCCAGTCCTCCACCTTCCTCTACCCCTCAATTCTCCCTCTTTTCTCTCCCTCTCTCTCTCACTCCCCAGACAGTAACACTAGCCTCCTCATCCCAGTCCTCCCCCCTCCTCTACCCCTCAACTCTCCCTCTTTTCTCTCCCTCTCTCTCTCACTCCCCAGACAGTAACACTAGCCTCCTCATCCCAGTCCTCCCCCCTCCTCTACCCCTCAACTCTCCCTCTTTTCTCTCCCTCTCTCTCTCACTCCCCAGACAGTAACTCTAACACTAGCCTCCTCATCCCAGTCCTCCCCCTCCTCTACCCCTCACACTCTCCCTTTTTTCTCTTTCTCTCTTGCTCTCTCACTCCCCAGACAGTAACTCTAACACTAGCCTCCTCATCCCTGTCCTCCCCCTCCTCTACCATCCTCTCTTCCTTCCCTCTCTCTCCCCAGACAGTAGCTTAACTCCAGTGGTGGCTTCCCTGTCCCAGTGGGTGTAGAGCAGAGCAGTGTCTGTGCTGCTAGTACCGGGGCTTGGATTAAACCCCTGATATGGCTGATCTAGAGTTTGCATTTGCCACACAAATGGTTACTGTTAGGATTAGGATTAGGGGAGGGGAAGCTGATCCTAGATCTGTACCTAGCGGGAACGTCACCTTAGAGCTGGCATGGCTCACAGGTTCATTAGCACCTCTCCAGCAGGCCACATGATGCTTCGCATATGTCATGTGAGTGACCTTGTAGCTACTGTGCTGCTAGGCTAAGGTACAGGTTAAGGATGGCTGAGAATGGAAAGCTACCTTGTCCACAAAATGACCTGATATTCAGAGTTAACATATAGGTCCTGTCCAGTTAGATTATTATTGCAAAATATGCTGTAATTTAAGAACAGAAGGAAATGTAATAGAAAAAAGAGCAGGAGTGAGAATCGAAGGCCACTTGGAAATACTTAAAGGTCCTCAATGGCTGAGCGTGTAATGACTGACTCAGGGTTGTGTAATATAAGGACTTCCTGTTTTTCTACAAAATAAAATGTTTCTCCCCTGTTTCTCCACCACAAAGCCAAATCATTTGATGGGTCTGGCATGTTTGTCAATGTGTGTGTGAGTGTGTGTGCGATAGGGAAGGTGGGATTTTGTGTGTTGTGTGTGTGTGTGTGTCCGTGTCCGTGTGTACACAGTGAGATCAAGAGCAAGAGAGACAGAGAGAGAGAAATAGACAATGGTAGAGAATGGGAGAGTAAGAGAAAGTGTTTAATGTCCTGTACAATGTCTGTCACCTTGACTGAATCCAGGGTAGCCTAGTGGTTAGAGCTTTGGACTAATAACCAGAAGGTTGCAAGTTCAAACCCCCGAGCTGACAAGGTACAAATCTGTCGTTCTGCCCCTGAACAGGCAGTTAACCCACTGTTCCTAGGTCGTCATTGAAAATAAGAATTTGTTCTTAACTGACTTGCCTAGTAAAAAATAAAAAAATCCCAGACATGCATATCATTCACAGTTCTGACTTCAGTTTAGTATCTATCTCCTGATCAGTTTCCACTCGCTCTGGCTGAGAAATGTGGGGGACATCAGTCGGACTGTGTTACCTACACGTCAATCCAGGTGGCGTTTTAATAGCGGCGAGATCAATGGTGTAATGAGGGGAACTGTTTACCAGATCTACCAAGACCGAGATGGAAGATTCCACGTGCTATCACTGCCAGCTCTGCTGTCTACATGCACCGTGAGGGAGGATATGATTTGTGGATCTGTGCAGAATGAGCACCGGCCAATAGACAGGCCAGAAAACCAGGAATGCAGACATGTCATTCATGTTGCCGGCCAATCAGTCTCCAGTCATGAATCCATTTTTTTTCTCTCCATGTTTTCCTTTCCGGTTCTAATTTTCCTTGGAGGTTTATTGAGGATGAGATGAGGGACATATTCTTTACTGGTGTTCTGAAGTGGGAGAGGAGAAGGAGTAGTAGTGGTTTGCGTCACTCACACAGGTGAAGGGAAACATTCACAATTCATGTATCTTGGAATCTGCAAGGAGCCTGGCTGTGTGGATTGCTGATGCAGAGAGAGGGAGTGTTTTTCATAGAGCTCGGAGCGCCAGGCCGTGCCGGCTTCACGAGATGCGGGGGGAAAGCGGGGAGCGGCATTGAGTCATGGCGACTTAAATCATTTAAACTGCCCTCACAAAGATATACACACGCACACATGCGTGCACACACACACAGTGGTAAACATACTTCCCCCTCATAAAGATACACTTACACAATCTCATAGAAACTGGCAAATAAATACACAGGCCCCTCAGAAGACTACACATAGCCTATCACATAGCAGTGGTAACTACATTGCCCCCTCATGCAGATATACACAATCACACAAACATCAAAAACACATCTGGATTTAATCACACCCACTGCCACCCAAACTACTGCTGCCAACTGCATAGATCTAGGCCTACATCTGATTCTGAATACTGCCAGGTCTGTCAGGGGAGTTTTCCTGCTTATCCAACAGTAACCTTAAGCATTCTGCCCACAGCTGAGAAAAGCTACTGTCTTCATATAATTCTGCATAAATGATGGTATGTGTGTTTGATTGAATTGTGGCCCAAGTTGAAGAGAAAGTTCCTTCCCACATAGATGCACACTCACACATCACACACACAGAGATAGGCCTAGCTTACATAACTTAACCAACGTTTCAACCTAACAAACGTGTAAATATAGCCACACACACTTAAACACAACAATACACATTCAACGCTTATAGTAATGCAGATGTGAATAACACTCCTCTCTCATTCTGTCTCATGCAAACGCACACTCAAACACCAATACACCCCCCCCTCAACACACACACACACACACACACACACACACACACACACACACACACACACACACACACACACGGCCTAGATACTATATAATGTGTGTGTGTTTGTGAGACTGTCTGGTGTAGGGGTCACAGTCTGTGAGGGGGGGTCTGTTCATCCTAACCGAACACAAAGATACAATCAAAACATCCCCTCTAATCATACAGCAGGCGGGGTGACTGACTGTGCCCTCTAGTAACCCTGGACAACCACACAGAGAGGCATAATCCCTGTGACAGCCAGACAGTAGTATAGTATGTAGTTCTGGAGGACAGACAGGGACAGCCTTCTCACACATCCTGACCTCATTCCAGTGTGTTGTGTGTCAGAGAGGAGCGAGACACAGACTCACATATACATTAGTAATAGACAAGAACTGCACTCTCCACACACACACACGCACACACAAACACACACGGTTGATAGGAATGTTTTTGTATCATAGGGTTCCATTATACATTTTGCATGGAAAACATTTGCATGGAAAACATTTCTGCAACTCTTTCGTTTAAGTCATGTTTTTTTTGTAGAGAGAGACCGAAAGAAACCGAAAGGGACCGGGAGAGACCGAAAGAGACCTGAGAGAGACCGAAAGAGACCTGAGAGAGACCGAGAGAGACCGAAAGAGACCTGAGAGAGACCGAAAGACACCAAGAGAAACCGAAACAAATCTGAGAGAGACCAAGAGAGACCTGACAGAGACCGAGAGAAACCGAAAGAGACCGGAGTGAGACCGAGAGAGACCTGAGACCGAGAGAGACCGAGAGAGACCTGAGAGAGACCGAGAGAGACCGAAAGACCTGAGAGAGACCGAGAGAGACCTGAGAGAGACCGAGAGAGACCTGAGAGAGACCTGAGAGAGACCTGAGAGAGACAGAAAGAGACAGAGAACAAGGGAATGAACACTATATTGAACTACACTGCTCTCTGTGACGGAAACACCTGAAAAACATGGTGTGTTTTCTAGGTGACAGTGTCCATGATGTCCCTAGCACATCGCATATGAAAACATCACATGAATACAGCACGTGAATACAGCAAATCAATACAGCACATGAATACAGTACATGAATACAGCACGTGAATACAGCACATGAATACAGCACATGAATACTGCACATGAATACTGCACATGAATACTGCACGTGAATACAGCGTGTGAATACAGCATGTGAATACAGCACGTGAATACAACACGTGAATACAGCACGTGAATACAGCACATACATACAGCACATGAATACTGCACATGAATACAGCACATGAATACTGCACGTGAATACAGCGTGTGAATACAGCATGTGAATACAGCACGTGAATACAACACGTGAATACAGCACGTGAATACAGCACATACATACAGCACATGAATACTGCACATGAATACAGCATGTGAATACAGCACGTGAATACAGCATGTGAATACAGCATGTGAATACAGCACGTGAATACAACACGTGAATACAGCACATGAATACAGCACATGAATACAGCACATGAATACAGCACATGAATACTGCACATGAATACTGCACATGAATACAGCATGTGAATACAGCACGTGAATACAGCACGTGAATAGAACACGTGAATACAGCACATGAATACAGCACATGAATACTGCACATGAATACAGCACATGAATACTGAAATACCTTTATTGAACACTGAATTCCATACCCTGATCTGGTTTAAATAAGAATGACGTACAAGGTCTGCTGGGGAGAGAATGGCTACGTCAAGGGCATGATGGACACTGTCAGGTAGACAACACACCTATGGTGTCCTTCCCTTGTTTTCTGTCTGTCTCGCTGTCTCTCTGTCCGTCTGTCGCTCGCTCTCCCCCTCCCCCACATCTGTCCCAGAGTCTGGGCTGTTTTTCTTGCACAGAATGACAAGTTGACCAATAGCATAGTCTAACTTTTCTACTATGGGAGATAGTAGATTGACATTGGTTACTGATTTTGCTGTTCGTTACTCGTCTTGTTGGCTGAGGAAAAGTAAATGTGGACAGTTATTCTAACATGTTCAGAGTGAACATCAGAATTCGGTAAGAAGGACCGCGCATCACTGCATCCTCGACGTACACGTTCTGTTCAGATGAATGACCATAAGGTAAATGTGATTTCTGTCACATATAAATCTCTCAAATGTACACGCACACACACACACACACACACACACACACACACACACACACACACACACACACACACACACACACACACACACACACACACACACACACATACACACACACACACATACACACACACACACACACACACATACACACACATACACACACACACACACACACACACACACACACACACACACACACTACAGTATCCCATTTTCAATATAACTATTTTCCTTATCGCATGTTTATGCATCACAATGCTTTTCCCCTCTATATTTTGGTTTTGGAGGCTCAGGCATTTCAGCAGCAGGTAGCTAGTAGGATTAAAGGAAGATGAAACCCCATGTGACATGGTGAGTTGACGGACATTCCAATCTCCTTGTGTCCAGACAGGGATGAGCAGAGGTGTGCGTGCGGGGCTCAGGGTAAAGAGGGGATTGGGTGTTAGTTTTAGGCCTCTGAACAGCCTCACCAGCTGCCACTGCCAATGCGCGAGCGAGTGTACCGCATCCGTCTGGACCCTCCTTTTCTTCCCTTCCCACCCCCCTCTTTTTTGTTGTTGTTGAGGTGGGCCCACATCCTCAGGTCCGTTGCATGTATGCATGTATTAGCTCTCTACCTTGAAGTGCGGACGAGCGACCTTCAGACGCCCTCCGGTAACCATGGCAGCACATGAATAGCCGTGCAAATTAGCGGTTGCGTTCGCGTTCGCTTCAACAACCATCGATTTTGTCTCCGGGATTTATTCAGAAGAGCCTGCATTAGTGAGCCTTCTCTTCACTTAACTAAGATGTTTTTATTTTATTAATTCAGTTGCAAAGAGATTGGGAGGGAGGATCGGTTGATGAAAGAGAGAAAGGGACCAATTTATGAACCACTGGTGGGCCATTGATTCTTTCTCCTGGTTACTGGCTTACTAGTGCTCTTCCATGCAGTCCCTAGAAGGGGTGCGTCACCTTTAGTCACAGACGGGATCTTCCTGTCCGGTTTTGCGCCCCCTCGGGCTTGTGCGGTGGAGGAGATCTTTGTGGGCTATACTCAGCCTTGTCTCAGGATAATAAGTTGGTGGTCTGTTGACATCCCTCTAGTGATGTGGGGACTGTGCATTGGCAAAGTGGGTGGGGTTATATCCTGCCTGGTTAGCCCTGTCCGGGGTATCATCGTACGGGGCCACAGTGTCCCCCGACCCACCCCTGTCTCAGTCTCCAGTATCTAATAGTCCATGTGGCAAGGGGCTAGGGTCAGTCTGTTATATCTAGTGTAATTCTACTGTCTTACCTGGGGGCCTGTGTGAATTTAAGTATGCTCCTTCTAATTCTCTCGCTCTCCCTCTCTCCCACCCCGCCCGGAAGACCTGAGCTAGCCTCAGGACTACCTGGCCTGATGACTCCTGGCTGTCCCCAGTCCACCTGGTGGTGCTGCTGCTCCAGTTTCAACTGTTCTGCCTGCGGCTATGGAACCCTGACCTGTTCACTGGACGTGCTACCTTGTCCCGGACCTGCTGTTTTTTACTCGCTCTCTCTATCGCACCTGCTGTCTCGACCTCTGAGCTCTCGGCTTTGAAAAGCCAACTGACATTTACTCCTGAGGTACTGACCTGTTGCATCTTCTACGACCACTGATTATTATTTGACCCTGCTAGTCATCTATGAACGTTTGAAAATCTTGAAAAACAATCTGGCTTTAAATGACCATGCACTCTTATAATCTCCACCTGGCACAGCCAGAAGAGGACTGGCCACCCCTCATAGCCTGGTTCCTCTCTAGGTTTATTCCTATGTTCCTGCCTGTCTAGGGAGTTTTTCCTAGCCACCGTGTTTCTACATCTGCATGGCTTGCTGTTTGTGGTTTTAGGCTGGGTTTCTGCACTTTGTGACAACGGCTGATGTAATCAGGGCTTTATAAATACATTTGATTGATACTGTAGCTAAATTGAAGCTATAAACTATGTGGTGTATATTAAATAGGTGAAATCTGAAATGTACATACACCTTTTAAAGTGTGCTGAGCAGAAGGATATGAGGTTAGACGTGTGTGGAGTCAGGAACTCAGACAGGCAGTGGGGACAGATAAACAGATACAGGATTAACAGATTTAGACAAAGAACTATAGACACAAAGACACAGGACATATAATACACACACGGCTATATTCATACATACGGGTAAACACACATTCATTCATGCTGGCACATTCTCACAGAAATACACCCACACACACACACACAAACGCACACACACACACACCCACACACACACACACACACACACACACACACACACACACACACACACACACACACACACACACACACAAACTACATAAGTAAAGAAGCACTTATGGAAAGTGACTAAGTTTGGAGAGGGACGCTCAATCAAGCGAGAGAAACAGAGAGAGCAAGAGAGAGAGGGTGAGAGAGAGAGGGAGAGGGTGAGAGGGTGAGAGAGAGAGTGAGAGTGAGTGACAGAGAGAGGGAGAGGGTGAGAGAGAGAGGGTGAGAGAGAGAGGGTGAGAGAGAGAGAGAGAGAGAGAGAGAGAGAGAGAGGGTGAGAGAGAGAGGGTGAGAGAGAGAGTGAGAGTGAGTGACAGAGAGAGCGAGAGACAGAGAGAGAGAAAGGGTGAGAGAGAGAGGGTGAAAGAGAGAGGGTGAGAGAGAGAGAGAGAGAGAGAGAGAGAGAGAGAGAGAGG
The DNA here is from genome assembly GCF_034236695.1 of Oncorhynchus nerka. Taxonomy (NCBI): domain Eukaryota; kingdom Metazoa; phylum Chordata; class Actinopteri; order Salmoniformes; family Salmonidae; genus Oncorhynchus; species Oncorhynchus nerka. Next base: position 60,240,075 of record NC_088418.1, read on the forward strand.
TGAGAGAGAGAGGGTGAGAGAGAGTGAGAGTGAGTGACAGAGAGAGCGAGAGACAGAGAGAGAGAGAGCATGAGCAAGAGAGAGAGAGAGAGAGAGAGAGAGAGGAGAGTGTTCTCCATTAAGCGGTTTCTTCTTCTCCCCTAGACATCCCACTGTCTGGCCTCCCCTTCTAGACACATGACTGGGGGGATTTAGCAAAACCAATTACACAATGAACCATCCACCCTGCTGCCTTCATCCCTCAATTCCTTCCATCCTCCTCCCCCCTGCTTCCCTCATCCCTCCTTCCATCCACCCTCCCCTGCTGCCTCCATCCCTCCCTCCTTCCATCCCCCTCTCCCCCTGCTGCCTCCATCCCTCCATCCTTCCATCCTCCTCTCTCCCTGTTGCCTCCATCCATCCCTCCTTCCATCCTCCTCTCCCCTGCTTCCCCCATCCCTCCTTCCTTCCATCCTCCTCTCCCTGCTTCCCCCATCACTCCCCCTTCCATCCTCCTCTCCCCCTGCTTCCCCATCCCTCCTTCCTTCCATCCTCCTCTCCCCCTGCTTCCCCCATCCCTCCTTCCTTCCATCCTCCTCTCCCCCTGCTGCCTCTATCCCTCCTTCCTTCCATCCTCCTCTCCCCCTCCTGCCTCATCCCTCCTTCCATCCTCCTCTCCCACTGCTGCCTCCCTCCCTCCTTCCATCCTCCTCTCCCCCTGCTGCCTCATCCCTCCTTCCATCCTCCTCTCCCCCTGCTGCCTCCATCCCTCCCTCCTTCCATCCTCCTCTCCCACTGCTGCCTCATCCCTCCTTTCATCCTCCTCTCCCCCTGCTGCCCCCATCCCTCCTTCCATCCACCCTCCCCTGCTGCCTCCATCCCTCCCTCCTTCCATCCTCCTCTCCCACTGCTGCCTCCATCCCTCCTTTCATCCTCCTCTTCCCCTGCTGCCTCATCCCTCCTTCCATCCACCCTCCCCTGCTGCCTCCATCCCTCCCTCCTTCCATCCTCCTCTCCCCCTGCTGCCTCCATCCCTTCCTCCTTCCATCTGCTCTCCCCTGCTGCCTCCATCCCTTCCTCCTTCCATCTGCTCTCCCCTGCTGCCTCCATCCCTCCCTCCTTCCATCCTCCTCTCCCCCTGCTTCCCCCATCCCTCCCTATCTCCTTCCATCCTCCTCTCCCCCTGCGGCCTCCATCCCTCCCTCCTTCCATCCTCCTCTCCCCCTGCTGCCTCCATCCCTCCTTCCTTCCATCATCCTCTCCCCCTGCTGCCTCCATCCCTCCCTCCTTCCATCCTCCTCTCCCCCTGCTGCCTCTATCCCTCCTTCCTTCTATCCTCCTCTCCCCCTGCTGCCTCCATCCCTCCTTCCTTCCATCCTCCTCTCCCCCTGCTGCCTCTATCCCTCCTTCCTTCCATCCTCCTCTCCCCCTGCTGCCTCATCCCTCCTTCCATCCACCCTCCCCTGCTGCCTCCATCCCTCCCTCCTTCCATCCTCCTCTCCCCCTGCTTCCCCCATCCCTCCCTACCTCCTTCCATCCTCCTCTCCCCCTGCTTCCCCCATCCCTCCCTACCTCCTTCCATCCTCCTCTCCCCCTGCTGCCTCCATCCCTCCTTCCTTCCATCATCCTCTCCCCCTGCTGCCTCCATCCCTCCTTCCTTCCATCCTCCTCTCCCCCTGCGGCCTCCATCCCTCCTTCCTTCCATCATCCTCTCCCCTGCTGCCTCCATCCCTTCCTCCTTCCATCCTCCTCTCCCCCTGCTTCCCCCATCCCTCCCTACCTCCTTCCATCCTCCTCTCCCCCTGCTTCCCCCATCCCTCCCTACCTCCTTCCATCCTCCTCTCCCCCTGCTGCCTCCATCCCTCCTTCCTTCCATCATCCTCTCCCCCTGCTGCCTCTATCCCTCCCTCCTTCCATCCTCCTCTCCCCCTGCTGCCTCCATCCCTCCCTCCTTCCATCCTCCTCTCCCCCTGCTTCCCCCATCCCTCCCTACCTCCTTCCATCATCCTCTCCCCCTGCTGCCTCCATCCCTCCCTCCTTCCATCCCTCCTCTCCCTCTGTGTCTACTTTATAGGTATCTTTCAGAGGAGGAGGATTATTGAATGTCAGCCTCTTTTCATGTGCAAGTCCCCATGCTGACGGAATATTGAGACATCCTGACATTTTGCCCCCCTCCCCTTATCAGCCTGACAGTGTGTGGGTAAGATAAAATAACCCCCCTACCACTCCATCACCACTTCTCACAGAGAGATCAGCCTTTGGGGGAGGGGGGAGAGGCAATGCTTCAAAAGTCCATCAGAGAAATGGAGAGAGAGAAAGAGGGAGATGATGCCATTAGACCCTGGTTAGTGAGAGTGTGTGTACGAGAGAGAGCAAAGAGAGAACAGAGTGAGTGAGTGAGTGAGTGAGTGAGTGAGTGAGTGAGTGAGTGAGTGAGTGAGTGAGTGAGTGAGTGAGTGAGTGAGTGAGTGAGTGAGTGAGTGAGTGAGTGAGTGAGTGAGTGAGTGAGTGAGTGAGTGAGAGAAACAGACAGACGGATACGGACAGACGGATACGGACAGACGGATACGGACAGACGGATACGGACAGACAGCAACAGACATATAGCAACAGACAGATACAGACAGACAGAATCTGGCAGAAACAGACAGACAGAAACAGACAGAAACAGGCAGGCAGACAGACAGAAACAGACAGACAGAAACAGGCAGACAGACAGAAACAGACAGACAGACAGAACACATGTAATCTAATGTGCAGTGAGCCAGTAGCTGTCAGTGGTGCTCTGCAGCCAGACATGCGGACAGTGCTCAGGGCCAGTCTGGTCCATAAGCATGAATAATACACATTAACTACCATAGCCTCTCTCACTGTTCTCCGCTTCGGGGTTAGAGAATAGCAGAGGGCTAATCACAGCAGAGCAGAGTCCATGTCCAAAATCACACTCTATACATTATACAGTATAAGCCACCCTCTGTACAGACATCAATGTAACATCAACCTGACTGACACAGGATATTATAGAGAAAAGTCCAAGAGACAGCCAAACATCTCTGAAGAGTAAGAGATGTGTGTGTGTGTGCGCGTGCGCGCGCGTGTGTGTGTGTGTGAGTGTGTGTGTGTGTGCGTGTGAGTGTACGTGCGCGTGTGCGTGAAAGAGAGAGAGCGTGCATGTGTGCATGCACTGGTGAACGCGCAGGTGTACATTTAGGTGTACATGCGTGTGTTCGTATGTGTGTAGCAGACAGTAATTAAACCAATTATCAGAATGAAGCATAACACTGACACCTGGGGCTCTTCCCTTGATGCCCACACAGACCAGATGAGAAAGAACAGACCAACAAAATGGCTGCCATGATCACAAGATAATATCAGTCAGGAGGATTAATGATAAAGCTAAAATACAACAAACAATATTATGCTTGAATATTTCCACGGTTTACCATCAACAAAACCACATACATTTGGGCATTCCTCATTGGACCTCATAACACTGGACTTTAGAATAGTGTTTCTTCTCTCTCTCTTTCAGTTCAATTCAAACATTGGCACGGGAAACATATGTTCACATTGCCATTGCACGTGAAATACTGTAGATAATAAACAAAAGTTAAATAAACAATCAGAAATTTGTAAACATTACACTCAGAAAATATAATGGCTATGTACAGTGTTGTAACAGTGGGCAAATAGTTCAAGTACAAAAGGGAAAATAAATAGACAAAGATGGGTTGTATTTACAATGGTGTTTGTTCTTCTTAGCAGGTTGCCCTTTTCTTGTGACAACAGGTCACAAATATTTCGGCTGTGACGGCACATTATGGCATTTCACCTAAGAGATAATGGAGTTTACCAAACATTGATTTGTTTTCACATTTTCCCTCTCTCTCTCTGATATGCTGACGTAAAACAGTCCCCTGGCTAACATGCTGACCACACCGTACGCGTTGCATGTGCAAGCGACGCCAAATATATATACACATACAGTGGGGGAAAAAAGTATTCAGTCAGCCAACAATTTGCAAATAAATTCATAAAAAATCCTACAATGTGATTTTCTGGATTTTTTTTTCTCATTTTCTCTGTCATAGTTGAAGTGTACCGATGATGAAAATTACAGGCCTCTCTCATCTTTTTAAGTGGGAGAACTTGCACAATTGTTGGCTGACTAAATACTTTTTTGCCCCACTGTACATGTTATTCAATCATTGCACTAACACTGCTTGCGCTGCATGTCCTTTCTCTCCCATCTCCTCATTGGTTTTTAGGAGCATATACCCTCAAACTCAAGATGGCACCGGAAAGTAGGGCTACTGTCTTATGGGCTCTTAACCAACAATCCTACTTTGTTCATTTTTTCACCTTGTTCATAACTTTTTTTGTACATAATGTTGCTGCTACCATATTTTATGACTGAAAAGAGCTTCTGGACATCAGAATTGGGATTACTCACCTCAAATTGGAGGAGTTCTTCTTCAATGAGTACACACGAGGGATTGACTACAGCTCAGCTGTATAGTCCCAGGGTCCAGTTGCATAGGGAGGTGTTTAGCTTTAGGGTCAATAGCTTAGTGGTGTGCCCTCAAAGATTGTCACTAAGCTATTGACCCTGGGACTAAACACCTCCCTCTGCAACTGGACCCTGGGACTATACAGAGGGCACGACAAAACCTATTCCCCCTCAGGAGACTGAAAAGATTTGGCATGGGTCCTCAGATCCTCAAAAGGTTTTACAGCTGCACCATCGAGAGCATCCTGACGGGTTGCATCACTACCTGGTATTGTAACTGCTCAGCCTCCGACCGCAAGGTATTTCAGAGTGTAGTGCGTACGGCCCAGTACATCACTGGGGCCAAGCTTCCTGCCATCCAGGACCTCTAACCTGACGGTGTCAGAGGAAGGCCCTAAAAATTGTCAAACACCCCAGCCACCCTAGTCATAGACTGTTCTCTCTGCTACCGCACGGCAAGAGGTAGAATTCAGTATGCCCCTATACTTTCCATTGCAAGAGCATGGGCTCTCCTACCATATCTATTGTGTTATATTCTCCTACATTATTTGAACATTTCTACAAACTTCAAAGTATTTTCTTTCCAATGGTACCAATTATATGCACATCCTGGCTTCAGGGCCTGAGCTACATGCAGTTTACTTTGGGCACGTCAGTCAGGCTGAAATTGAGAAATAAGGGGCCTAGCCCTAATTAATTGTCAGAGTGGAGGACCTTGTGCATTTCAGGTAAAATAACAACCCAATGTTTATATCCCAGGACAAATTAGCTAGCAACAGCAAGCTAGCTAGCTAAATTGCCATAAATGTGAACTTTTCAACCTGTCCCCAAATTAATGTAGTTGGTTCAGAGTTTCAACATGCGTGTCCTCATCGCGTCTAGTGTGGGTGGACAAAATCAACATGCATGCGATGGTCGAACGCACGAGCGCGAGCGGTCTGGTCAGCATGTCAGGCAAACACTAGGGCTGTAACGTAAGGGGGGAACATTACAGGAGGGGGCCGGGAGAGAGAGAGAGGGACCCTATAGATAGACGCACTGCAGAAACAGAGCAGTATGACTTGGGCCTTGATGCTAAGTGTCAGTCCACAGTCCTGTTATTCACATTAACAGCTGTGGCCGCAGCCACACCAGCTCACCGCGACTCAGACAGAGTAATTACAGTGGCACTGAATAATGAAAGGGAAAGTGTTTAAATCAACCGTGGAGGTCGTGGTGATAGTAGACTGTCAGGTGTACGTGTGGAACAGTGGAGGCAGCTGAGTGGAGGACGGCTCATAGTAATGGCTGGAACGGAGCGAATGGAATGGCATGAAACACATAGAAACTATGTATTTGACACCATTTCCATTAGTTCCGCTCTAACCATTACCACGAGCCCGTCCTCCCCAATGAAGGTGCCACCAGCCTCCTGTGGTGTGGAGAGAAGACACAGGCACATGGATACAGAAGAACTGTTAGTTTGATGGGTTTCTGATGGTAGGCGTATACACACACAAAAGCTTGCATGTACACATACACACACGTACTCACATGTAGAAACACACACACAGCAAGCTAAGATCGTCTTGCCATCCCAACGCTCCATCCCACACATCAGTCATTAAAGACTCAAGGTCTCAGCGTCTGAAGTGGCTCCTCTGTTCCACCAGGAGAAACTGCATCGCTCTAAATTCATGATATATGCTTGGCTGTAGGTTTCAGTCCTGCGTGTGTGTGCGTGTGTGTGCGTTCATGTGTGTGTGTGTGTGTGTGTGTGTGTGTGTGTGTGTGTGTGTGTGTGTGTGTGTGTGTGTGTGTGTGTGTGTGTGTGTGTGTGTGTGTGTGTGTGTGTGTGTGTGTGTGTGTGTGTGTGTGTGTGTGTGTGTGTGCGTGTGTGTGTACAGCACAGTAGAGTTGGACTGCCATGTGGGAGGAAGGCGGGTGAGAGAATACTGACGGTTCATATTTGACATAATAGTAATCATATACAAGTGCATGTACATGTCATCTCCTCCCCTCTGTACCATAGCACTCTGCCAACACTCCCATATAGCACAATGTTTGAACATGTAGGCACTACCTGAACAGGAAAAGTCAGCACATATGTGAAAGCAGGGATTGCAGTTAAGACTGAAAAAACTAAAGCAGTACATGAGCAGAACATAGAATGTGAAACTATCGCTGAAGACATAGAACACATATGGAATTCAGACCAAATTCCAACTCAGCACTGATGAAACACAGCCAATCATCTACTGTAACTGTGAATGTTAACAGAAAATGAGGTCAGTTTTGACAATCTGTCTGACAGGAGCTCAGCAAACACAGAACCAGTGGGATGGCTGTAGCCTACATGTGCAGTCTGCTCTTTGTTCAAAACAAAACCAGCTGACGGATTACAAACTCCTTTCAAATAGAATTCAAATGCCAAACCATATAATGTTTAGAAAATAAAATTCATAATTCGATCTTCACATTGCAGTTGATGGAATGTGATGAAAAGTGTAACAAATCGTAGTACTGCTGAACGGGTCATAATAATGGCTGAAACGGAGTGGAAGGAATGTCACCAAAACACATGGGAACCATGTGTTTGATGTACTTGATACCATTCCACACTCTAGACATTAAATCGAGCATGTCCTCCCGAAATAAGGTGCCATCAACCTCCTGTGATCGATGACAACCCCTTCGTCTGTGGACACCTTCACAATGTGCACTATATGTTCAAAAGGCCCATGTTTTGCCGTGTAGACCTATCCTATGTGGTAGCCTGTTCCTGTGGGTTTTAACTGTGGACATGTCTTCATTCCTCACCCAAGGGTAAGATGGAGGGGGACTAGATTTATGTAGAGATTCCCCCAGTTTCCCCTGTGTATCTACACATAATGGGACCAGCCATCCTTTTACCGTGACCAGAGGAGAATGAACTGGAGAGAGGAAGGCTGTATGTGTGGCCATCTCTCTTTCACACACATGTACACATATGTACACATACACACCATGAAATCCATCTACGTCGTGTGTGTGTGTGTGTGTGTGTGTGTGTGTGTGTGTGTGTGTGTGTGTGTGTGTGTGTGTGTGTGTGTGTGTGTGTGTGTGTGTGTGTGTGTGTCTTTGTCTTCCCGTGCTGGTGTGACATCTGCTGCACAGGAAGTCCTGGGCAGGACAGTAACCTGAGCCAGGCTGGGCAGTGCCCATCTCAGGGATGTATGCCCACTCTCAGGACATACACTGCCTGGCACACACTCCAATGCCCTGGCAGGACACAGCGGAATGCTTCATTACCTCACACAGTGAACTGATTACACCTCAACCGTGTGTGTGTGTGTGTGTGTGTGTGTGTGTGTGTGTGTGTGTGTGTGTGTGGGGGGGGACAGAGAGAGAGCGAGAGAGAGCGAGAGAGAGAGAGAAAGAGACAGAGAGAGACGGAGAGATGGAGAGACGGTGAGAGAGACCTAGAGACGGAGAGACAGAGAGAGACGGAGAGATGGAGAGACGGTGAGAGAGACCTAGAGACAGAGAGAGACGGAGAGACGGAGAGACGGTGAGAGAGACCTAGAGACGGAGAGACAGAGAGAGAGACGGAGAGACGGTGAGAGAGACCTAGAGACGGAGAGACAGAGAGAGAGACGGAGAGACGGAGAGAGAGACCTAGAGACGGAGAGACCGAGAGAGACGGAGAGACGGTGAGAGAGACGGAGAGACGGAGAGACAGAGAGAGACGGAGAGACGGAGAGAGAGACGGAGAGACGGTGAGACAGAGAGAGACGGAGAGACGGTGAGAGAGAGAGAGACAGAGAGAGATGGAGAGACAGAGAGAGAGACAGAGAGAGAGACGGAGAGACAGAGAGAGACGGAGAGACGGTGAGAGAGACCTAGAGACGGAGAGACAGAGAGAGATGGAGAGACGGTGAGAGAGAGAGAGAGACAGAGAGAGATGGAGAGACAGAGAGAGAGAGACAGAGAGAGAGACGGAGAGACAGAGAGAGACGGAGAGACGGTGAGAGAGACCTAGAGACGGAGAGACCGAGAGAGATGGAGAGACGGTGAGAGAGACCTAGAGACAGAGAGACGGAGAGACATAGAGACGGTGAGAGAGACCTAGAGACGGAGAGACGGTGAGAGAGACCTAGAGACGGAGAGACAGAGAGAGAGACGGTGAGAGAGACCTAGAGACGGAGAGACCGAGAGAGACGGAGAGACGGTGAGAGAGACGGAGAGACGGAAAGACAGAGAGAGACGGAGAGATGGAGAGAGAGACGGAGAGACGGTGAGACAGAGAGAGACGGAGAGACGGTGAGAGAGAGAGACAGAGAGAGATGGAGAGACAGAGAGAGAGAGACAGAGAGAGAGACGGAGAGACAGAGAGAGATGGAGAGACGGTGAGAGAGAGAGAGAGACAGAGAGAGATGGAGAGACAGAGAGAGAGAGACAGAGAGAGACGGAGAGACGGTGAGAGAGACCTAGAGACGGAGAGACAGAGACGGAGAAACGGAGAGACGGAGTGAGAGACCTAGAGACGGAGAGACAGAGAGAGAGACCTAGAGACGGAGAGACAGCGAGAGAGACGGAGAGACGGTGAGAGAGACCTAGAGACGGAGAGACCGAGAGAGATGGAGAGACGGTGAGAGAGACCTAGAGACAGAGAGACGGAGAGACAGAGAGACGGTGAGAGAGACCTAGAGACGGAGAGACAGAGAGAGACGGAGAGACGGAGAGAGAGACGGAGAGACGGTGAGACAGGGAGAGACGGAGAGACGGTGAGAGAGACCTAGAGACGGAGAGACAGAAAGAGACGGAGAGACGGTGAGAGAGACCTAGAGACGGAGAGACGGTGAGAGAGACCTAGAGACGGAGAGACAGAGAGAGAGACGGAGAGACAGTGAGAGAGACCTAGAGATGGAGAGACCGAGAGAGACGGAGAGACGGTGAGAGAGACCTAGAGACGGAGAGACGGAGAGACAGAGAGACGGTGAGAGAGACCTAGAGACGGAGAGACAGAGAGAGACGGAGAGACGGAGAGAGAGACGGAGAGACGGTGAGACAGAGAGAGACGGAGAGACGGTGAGAGAGACCTAGAGACGGAGAGACAGAGAGAGACGGAGAGACGGTGAGAGAGAGAGACAGAGAGAGAGATGGAGAGACAGAGAGAGAGAGACAGAGAGAGAGAGAGAGAGAGAGAGAGACGGAGAGACAGAGAGAGACGGAGAGACGGTGAGAGAGACCTAGAGACGGAGAGACAGAGACGGAGAAACGGAGAGACGGAGTGAGAGACAGAGAGAGGGAGATGTAGAGATGGAGACGGAAGGTGAGAGTCGTGTTTGTTTTTGTGTATCACCTCATCTCAAAGGGGAGCGAGAGGAACGAGGGGCCAGCGGAGGTAACGGTCCGTGCTCTGCCAAACGATCCTCCATCTTTTGTCCTGGACCAGTCTGCCCACTGGCCATATGGGCCCAACACGTCAGATACACTAAAGATACAATAAACCAGTAACACACTCTCACACACTTGGACTTGACACAATACAACACACCCCATTAGACCAAATGACACACACGCAAACAAAACACACATACACACATGCCTGACACAATACACCAAACCCCACAACATTAAACCAAGTGACACGTAGTTTCTCCATAACACCATGTAAACAGGAATGTACACATAAACACACACACACACACACCTAAGGGGTATACTACATACGTTGCTAGATGTACCCAGGCTTTTCTGAAATTAGTGCCATCTTTCTTTTATTATCTATCATTAATGCCGCTTTTTCCCATAATAATAATTGTATTATGTCACAGAAAACGTTCAGATGCATCCTGTCATTACTAAATATGTAATGTGATAGGTACTATTTAAGTATGAATATTTTTTTTTACAAAATAACTTTAATAAATGATTTCAAATCAAATCAAATCAAATTTTATTTGTCACATACACATGGTTAGCAGATGTTAATGCGAGTGTAGCGAAATGCTTGTGCTTCTAGTTCCGACAATGCAGTAATAACCAACAAGTAATCTAACTAACAATTCCAAAACTACTGTCTTATACACAGTGTAAGGGGATAAAGAATATGTACATAAGGATATATGAATGAGTGATGGTACAGAGCAGCATAGGCAAGATACAGTAGATGGTATCGAGTACAGTATATACATATGAGATGAGTATGTAACAAAGCGGCATAGTTAAAGTGGCTAGTGATACATGTATTACATATCAAATCAAATCAAATCAAATTTATTTATATAGCCCTTCGTACATCAGCTGATATCTCAAAGTGCTGTACAGAAACCCAGCCTAAAACCCCAAACAGCAAGCAATGCAGGTGTAAAAGCACGGTGGCTAGGAAAAACTCCCTAGAAAGGCCAAAACCTAGGAAGAAATCTAGAGAGGAACCAGGCTATGTGGGGTGGCCAGTCCTCTTCTGGCTGTGCCGGGTAGAGATTATAACAGAACATGGCCAAGATGTTCAAATGTTCATAAATGACCAGCATGGTCGAATAATAATAAGGCAGAACAGTTGAAACTGGAGCAGCAGCACGGCCAGGTGGACTGGGGACAGCAAGGAGTCATCATGTCAGGTAGTCCTGGGGCACGGTCCTAGGGCTCAGGTCCTCCGAGAGAGAGAAAGAAAGAGAGAAGGAGAGAATTAGAGAACGCACACTTAGATTCGCACAGGACACCGAATAGGACAGGAGAAGTACTCCAGATATAACAAACTGACCCCAGCCCCCCGACACATAAACTACTGCAGCATAAATACTGGAGGCTGAGACAGGAGGGGTCAGGAGACACTGTGGCCCCATCCGAGGACACCCGGACAGGGCCAAACAGGAAGGATATAACCCCACCCACTTTGCCAAAGCACAGCCCCCACACCACTAGAGGGATATCTTCAACCACCAACTTACCATCCTGAGACAAGGCCGAGTATAGCCCACAAAGATCTCCGCCAAGGCACAACCCAAGGGGGGGGGCGCCAACCCAGACAGGCTGACCACAACAGTGAATCAACCCACTCAGGTGACGCACCCCCCCCCCCAGGGACGGCATGAGAGAGCCCCAGTAAGCCAGTGACTCAGCCCTTGTAACAGGGTTAGAGGCAGAGAATCCCAGTGGAAAGAGGGGAACCGGCCAGGCAGAGACAGCAAGGGCGGTTCGTTGCTCCAGAGCCTTTCCGTTCACCTTCCCACTCCTGGGCCAGACTACACTCAATCATATGACCCACTGAAGAGATGAGTCTTCAGTAAAAACTTAAAGGTTGAGACCGAGTTTGCGTCTCTGACATGGGTAGGCAGACCGTTCCATAAAAATGGAGCTCTATAGGAGAAAGCCCTGCCTCCAGCTGTTTGCTTAGAAATTCTAGGGACAATTAGGAGGCCTGCGTCTTGTGACCGTAGCGTACGTGTAGGTATGTACGGCAGGACCAAATCAGAGAGATAGGTAGGAGCAAGCCCATGTAATGCTTTGTAGGTTAGCAGTAAAACCTTGAAATCAGCCCTTGCTTTGACAGGAAGCCAGTGTAGAGAGGCTAGCACTGGAGTAATATGATCAAATTTTTTGGTTCTAGTCAGGATTCTAGCAGCCGTATTTAGCACTAACTGAAGTTTATTTAGTGCTTTATCCAGGTAGCCAGAAAGTAGAGCATTGCAGTAGTCTAACCTAGAAGTGACAAAAGCATGGATTAATTTTTCTGCATCATTTTTGGACATAAAGTTTCTGATTTTTGCAATGTTACGTAGATGGAAAAAAGCTGTCCTCGAAATGGTCTTGATATGTTCTTCAAAAGAGAGATCAGGGTCCAGAGTAACGCCGAGGTCCTTCACAGTTTTATTTGAGACGACTGTACAACCATTAAGATTAATTGTCAGATTCAACAGAAGATCTCTTTGTTTCTTGGGACCTAGAACAAGCATCTCTGTTTTGTCCGAGTTTAATAGTAGAAAGTTTGCAGCCATCCACATCCTTATGTCTGAAACACATGCTTCTAGCGAGGGCAATTTTGGGGCTTTACCATGTTTCATTGAAATGTACAGCTGTGTGTCATCCGCATAGCAGTGAAAGTTAACATTATGTTTTCGAATAACATCCCCAAGAGGTAAAATATATAGTGAAAACAATAGTGGTCCTAAAACGGAACCTTGAGGAACACCGAAATTTACAGTTGATTTGTCAGAGGACAAACCATTCACAGAGACAAACTGATATCTTTCCGACAGATAAGATCTAAACCTGGCCAGAACATGTCCGTGTAGACCAATTTGGGTTTCCAATCTCTCCAAAAGAATGTGGTGATCGATGGTATCAAAAGCAGCACTAAGGTCTAGGAGCACGAGGACAGATGCAGAGCCTCGGTCCGATGCCATTAAAATGTCATTTACCATCTTCACAAGTGCCGTCTCAGTGCTATGATGGGGTCTAAAACCAGACTGAAGCATTTCGTATACATTGTTTGTCTTCAGGAAGGCAGTGAGTTGCTGCGCAACAGCCTTCTCTAAAATTTTTGAGAGGAATGGAAGATTCGATATAGGCCGATAGTTTTTTATATTTTCTGGGTCAAGGTTTGGCTTTTTCAAGAGAGGCTTTATTACTGCCACTTTTAGTGAGTTTGGTACACATCCAGTGGATAGAGAGCCGTTTATTATGTTCAACATAGGAGGGCCAAGCACAGGAAGCAGCTCTTTCAGTAGTTTAGTTGGAATAGGGTCCAGTATGCAGCTTGAAGGTTTAGAGGCCATGATTATTTTCATCATTGTGTCAAGAGATATAGTACTAAAAGACTTGAGCGTCTCTCTTGATCCTAGGTCCTGGCAGAGTTGTGCAGACTCAGGACAACTGAGGTTTGGAGGAATACGCAGGTTTAAAGAGGAGTCCGTAATTTGCTTTCTAATAATCATAATCTTTTCCTCAAAGAAGTTCATGATTTTATCACTGCTAAAGTGAAAGTCATCCTCTCTTGGGGAATGCTGCTTTTTAGTTAGCTTTGCGACAGTATCAAAAAGGAATTTCGTATTGTTCTTATTTTCCTCAATTAATTTAGAAAAATAGGATGATCAAGCAGCAGTAAGGGCTCTTCGGTACTGCACGGTACAGTCCTTCCAAGCTAGTCGGAAGACTTCCAGTTTGGTGTGGCGCCATTTCCGTTCCAATTTTCTGGAAGCTTGCTTCAGAGCTCGGGTATTTTCTGTGTACCAGGGAGCTAGTTTCTTATGAGAATTTCTTTTAGTTTTTAGGGGTGCAACTGCATCTAGGGTATTGCGCAAGGTTAAATTGAGATCCTCAGTTAGGTGGTTAAAGGATTTTTGTCCTCTGGCGTCCTTGGGTAGGCAGAGGGAGTCTGGAAGGGCATCAAGGAATCTTTGTGTTGTCTGTGAATTTATAGCACGACTTTTGATGTTCCTTGGTTGGGGTCTGAGCAGATTATTTGTTGCAATTGCAAACGTAATAAAATGGTGGTCCGATAGTCCAGGATTATGAGGAAAAACATTAAGATCCACAACATTTATTCCATGGGACAAAACTAGGTCCAGCGTATGACTGTGACAGTGAGTGGGTCCAGAGACATGTTGGACAAAACCCACTGAGTCGATGATGGCTCCGAAAGCCTTTTGGAGTGGGTCTGTGGACTTTTCCATGTGAATATTAAAGTCACCAAAGATTAGAATATTATCTGCTATGACTACAAGGTCCGATAGGAATTCAGGGAACTCAGTGAGAAACGCTGTATATGGCCCAGGAGGCCTGCAAACAGTAGCTATAAAAAGTGATTGAGTAGGCTGCAGTCGATGATATAGAGTACAGTATATACGTATGCATATGAGATGAATAATGTAGGGTAAGTAACATTATATAAGGTAGCATTGTTTAAAGTGGCTAGTGATATATTTACATCATTTCCCATCAATTCCCATTATTAAAGTGGCTGGAGTTGAGTCAGTGTCAGTGTCAGTGTGTTGGCAGCAGCCACTCAATGTTAGTGGTGGCTGTTTAACAGTCTGATGGCCTTGAGATAGAAGCGGTTTTTCAGTCTCTCGGTCCCAGCTTTGATGCACCTGTACTGACCTCGCCTTCTGGATGATAGCGGGGTGAACAGGCAGTGGCTCGGGTGGTTGATGTCCTTGATGATCTTTATGGCCTTCCTGTAACATCGGGTGGTGTAGGTGTCCTGGAGGGCAGGTAGTTTGCCCCCGGTGATGCGTTGTGCAGACCTCACTACCCTCTGGAGAGCCTTACGGTTGAGGGCGGAGCAGTTGCCGTACCAGGCGGTGATACAGCCCGCCAGGATGCTCTCGATTGTGCATCTGTAGAAGTTTGTGAGTGCTTTTGGTGACAAGCCGAATTTCTTCAGCCTCCTGAGGTTGAAGAGGCGCTGCTGCGCCTTCTTCACGATGCTGTCTGTGTGAGTGGACCAATTCAGTTTGTCTGTGATGTGTATGCCGAGGAACTTAAAATTTGCTACCCTCTCCACTACTGTTCCATCGATGTGGATAGGGGGGTGTTCCCTCTGCTGTTTCCTGAAGTCCACAATCATCTCCTTAGTTTTGTTGACGTTGAGTGTGAGGTTATTTTCCTGACACCACACTCCGAGGGCCCTCACCTCCTCCCTGTAGGCCGTCTCGTCGTTGTTGGTAATCAAGCCTACCACTGTTGTGTCGTCCGCAAATTTGATGATTGAGTTGGAGGCGTGCGTGGCCACGCAGTCGTGGGTGAACAGGGAGTACAGGAGAGGGCTCAGAACGCACCCTTGTGGGGCCCCAGTGTTGAGGATCAGCGGGGAGGAGATGTTGTTGCCTACCCTCACCACCTGGGGGCGGCCCGTCAGGAAGTCCAGTACCCAGTTGCACAGGGCGGGGTCGAGACCCAGGGTCTCGAGCTTGATGACGAGCTTGGAGGGTACTATGGTGTTGAATGCCGAGCTGTAGTCGATGAACAGCATTCTCACATAGGTATTCCTCTTGTCCAGATGGGTTAGGGCAGTGTGCAATGTGGTTGAGATTGCACCGTCTGTGGACCTATTTGGGCGGTAAGCAAATTGGAGTGGGTCTAGGGTGTCAGGTAGGGTGGAGGTGATATGGTCCTTGACTAGTCTCTCAAAGCACTTCATGATGACGGAAGTGAGTGCTACGGGGCGATTTAATCGGTCGTCTTCCTCAAATTAAGGCATAATGACTCAATCTTTGCAAGAGGGGGGAATCTGATTTCATTGGTCGCACTTCATTCAGGATAAATGGAGTTAGCTCTGAGTTAGCCTGCCCTGGAGCAGGTTAGTTCTGAAGGATTTGTTGCCATAGAAATGTACCTGGCTAAAAGGTGAGCCACTTTCGCGACACCTGTTATCCCAGGTTGAACTCAGAGTTGACCTCAAAGATACCTCACTAACTTCTCAAACCCGGTACGTACCATAGAAGACACAATGACCTGATCACGGTGTTAATGCTTTCTAATTTCCATATTAAAACAACCTTTGTTTATCTTTGCCAGGTAACATTCTATTGTCCTGTCCCAGGTAACATTCTATTGTCCTGTCCCAGGTAACATTCTATTGTCCTGTTCCAGGTAACATTCTATTGTCCTGTCCCAGGTAACATTCTATTGTCCTGTCCCAGGTAACATTCTATTGTCCTGTCCCAGGTAACATTCTATTGTCCTGTCCCAGGTAACATTCTATTGTCCTGTTCCAGGTAACATTCTATTGTCCTGTCCCAGGTAACATTCTATTGTCCTGTTCCAGGTAACATTCTATTGTCCTGTTCCAGGTAACATTCTATTGTCCTGTCCCAGGTAACATTCTATTGTCCTGTTCCAGGTAACATTCTATTGTCCTGTCCCAGGTAACATTCTATTGTCCTGTTCCAGGTAACATTCTATTGTCCTGTCCCAGGTAATATTCTATTGTCCTGTCCCAGGTAACATTATATTGTCCTGTTCCAGGTAACATTATATTGTCCTGTTCCAGGTAACATTCTATTGTCCTGTTCCAGGTAATATTCTATTGTCCTGTCCCAGGTAACATTCTATTGTCCTGTTCCAGGTAACATTCTATTGTCCTGTCCCAGATAACGTTCTATTGTCCTGTTCCAGGTAACATTCTATTGTCCTGTCCCAGGTAACATTCTATTGTCCTGTTCCAGGTAACATTCTATTGTCCTGTTCCAGGTAACATTCTATTGTCCTGTCCCAGGTAATATTCTATTGTCCTGTCCCAGGTAACATTATATTGTCCTGTTACAGGTAACATTATATTGTCCTGTTCCAGGTAACATTCTATTGTCCTGTTCCAGGTAACATTCTATTGTCCTGTCCCGGGTAACATTCTATTGTCCTGTTCCAGGTAACATTCTATTGTCCTGTCCCAGATAACGTTCTACTCCTGTTCCAGGTAACATTCTATTGTCCTGTTCCAGGTAACATTCTATTGTCCTGTCCCAGATAACGTTCTATTGTCCTGTTCCAGGTAACATTCTATTGTCCTGTCCCAGGTAACATTCTATTGTCCTGTTCCAGGTAACATTCTATTGTCCTGTTCCAGGTAACATTCTATTGTCCTGTTCCAGGTAACGTTCTACTCCTGTTCCAGGTAACATTCTATTGTCCTGTTCCAGGTAACATTCTACTCCTGTTCCAGGTAACATTCTATTGTCCTGTTCCAGGTAACGTTCTACTCCTGTTCCAGGTAACATTCTATTGTCCTGTTCCAGGTAACATGCTATTGTCCTGTTCCAGGTAACGTTCTACTCCTGTTCCAGGTCAAATTCTATTGTCCTGTTCCAGGTAACATTCTATTGTCCTGTTCCAGGTAACGTTCTACTCCTGTTCCAGGTAACATTCTATTGTCCTGTTCCAGGTAACATTCTATTGTCCTGTTCCAGGTAACGTTCTACTCCTGTTCCAGGCAGTAGGTGTTGGCTGGGAGACCAGGCCTTTATTTCCTCAGTAGACAGAATAGACGTTTCTCACCTTCACAGACCACTGAAGCAGCAACTTACTGTATTATGGTTGGGAGATGGCACCGAACACACACACACACACACACACACACACACACACACACACACACACACACACACACACACACACACACACACACACACACACACACACACACACACACACACACACACACACACACATGAGACAGACATTCCGACAAACCAGATCACAAGGCTTGGAAGACAGACGGTGAGACTGAGAATGTCATTCACCCGGAGGAAACAGACCCTGATGAAGACAAAATGTCCGATGTCTCCTCCATCGTTCTCCCTCCTCACGCTAATACTCTAGCACGCTAACAGATTGAGCACTACTCACTAGAAGTGGGTCAGCTCTCCTCAGGGCTAAGGGAGAACAACACACAGATCAACGCAATGCTAATCATAACTATGCTAATAGAACGTGCTACTGTCTGGAGGAGTGTGCTGTAGTTGGGCTAGAGAGAATAAGCACATTGCCCTGGGAGGGAATGGGGGAATTAGGGACTCAGCGACATGTGACAGTCGGTGTGTGTGTGAAGAGTAAATATTTGACTGTCAAGTCCACTGTCCTCTGGCTGTGCCTGATGTCATGACGCACATTGTTCTGCACATCCATCTCCAGACAACTAGCCATCAGCTAAAAACTCAAGACAAACACACAGGGAAACAATCTTCTACATAAGTAGCCATTGGCTTCCAATGTTTCCAGTTGTCAAGAACCGGCTCGAAGTTCATAAAAAAAGGGAGACAACGTGGAGACAAGGAATAACAAAATATATTTATAAATAAAGTAAACTAAATACAATTAACAATGGTGTGTGTAGTCAGTAATCAGTAGTGTAAGTGAGTGTTTTGCCTAAATGTGATAATGAGGGGTGTTGAAAGGTGCTAAAAGCAAACAACCAAAAGGCCACAAAAAAAATACCACAACAAAATCTATAAAGGTGTCTGCATGGAAAGAGTCTCTCCAATGAATGGGGAAGAGGTGCATTTATCCTGGGACACCCAGGTGTGTCCCATTTCTCTGACGACCCTCCAGGCTCTGCCCACCGACATCCTATTAAGGAAAACAAGAGCAAAGAGAAAGAATTTGGCAGAGTGGGAGGGTCGTCACACAGTGGTGTAAAGTACTTAAGTAAAAATACTTAAAAGTACCTAAGTAGTTTTTGGGGGTATCTGTGCTTTACTTTACTATTTATATTTTAGACAACCTTTACTTTTATTTCACTATATTCCTCATTAGAATAATGTACTTTTTACTCCATACATTTTCCCTGACACCCAAAAGTACTTGTTACATTTTGAATGCTTAGCAGGACAGGAAAATAGTCCAATCTCTGCACTTATCAAGAGAACATCCCTGGTCATCCTCTGCCTCTGATCTGGCAGACTCACTAAACACACACACATTTGTAAATGATGCCTGAGTGTCGGAGTGTGTCCCTGGCTATAAATAAAAACAACAAGAAAGTGGTGCCGTCTGGTTTGCTTAATATAAGGAATTTAAAATTATTTATACTTTTACTTTTGATTTAAGTAGATTTTTGCATTTACATTTAACTTTGACACTTAGATATATTTCAAAGAAAATACTTTAGACTTTACTCAAGTGATATTTTACTGGGTGACTTTTACTTGAGTCATTTTCTATTAAGGTATCTTTAATTTTACTCGAGTATGACAAACGGGAACTTTTTCCACCACTGAATGTTTCAAGTTTTAATGTCACGGGCACAAGTACAGGGAAATGTCTTTCTTGCAGCTGTAACCCCAACAATGAGGTAATCAATAACAATGTAATACTAAAAATAACAAGGTAGAACAAAAACACGAGAAAACGTCAACAAGAAGAACGATGTGTCTGTCTGTGTGAGTCTGTTTATATGACTGACTGAATATCTTCTGAATAGCCGCCCTCTCTTCCTCCAGGGATCACCCACCTTAAAGACACAGGTGAAAAACACTAGGCCCATTTCATGTTGAACTGCTCCGGTGAATTCTACTCAAACACACACACACACACACACACACACACACACACACACACACACACACACACACACACACACACACACACACACACACACACACACACACACACACACACTAGCCCCACTATTGCATAATAAGTACTTTACACCTACCTCCTGCATCAGTGTGACACACTACCCCACTTTGTTCTGCGCACTGAGCAGATGAACATACTGTGTGTCCTTTGGGTACTTCAGAGGGCTGAGGCGTCTACATAGCTGCCTGTCTGCCCTTGCTCCCCCCTCTTGGTCATAGTTTCTCCTGAGTGGTGCAGCGGTCTAAGGCACTGCATCTCAGTGCAAGAGGCGTCACCACAGTCCCTGGTTTGAATCCAGGCTGCATCACATCCGGACGTGATTGAGAGTGCCATAGGGCGGCACACAGTTAGCCCAGCGTCATCCGGGTTTAGCCGGGGTAGGCCGTCATTGTAAATAAGAATTTGTGCTTAACTGACTTGCCTAGTTAAATAAAGGTTCAATTGAAAATATATATATAAAAAAATGTGTCATCACAACACAGCTTCACACAAAGCCTATGAGAACATGTTAAAACAACCACACTCTCAGTGGGCCAACACAGTCCTGAATGGTGCAGATGACCCAGGGTTCAATCCCTGGTCAGATATAATCATGAAGAGTGCAGGCAGTCCAGTGGGGATAGGGATTACACTATAAAGGCAGTTGCATGAAAAAGACTGCACTACATAACCTTGTCTAATACCATTATACAAGAAATATTCCATGTCTGATCAAATATCTGTACTTTAATATAGTCGGTGTGCATGTATGTTTAATCCTCAATCCAGGAAGAACATCACTAAAGCCCTTTTCTATGAACTAGAAAAGCCTTTAACTTTATAAATACTACACACACTGTTCTGACCATACAAACACACAAATATGAACAAATACACACACACACATATGAACACATACATGAACACATATGAACACACACACAAACACACATATGAACACACACACAAACACACATATGAACACACATATGAACACACACACGAACACATATAAACACATACACAAACACACATATGAACACATACACGAACACATATGAACACATACACAAACACACATATGAACACACATATGAACACATACACACAAACACACATATGAACACACATATGAACAAACATACACACACATATGAACACACATACACATACACACAAACACACATATGAACACACATTTGAACACACATACACACACATATGAACACACATATGAACACATACACACAAACACACATATGAACACACATATGAACACACATACACACACATATGAACACATACACAAACACACATATGAACACACATATGAACACATACACACAAACACATATGAACACACACATATACACATACATATGAACACATATGTGAACACACATATGAACAACATATATACACAGACATACGAACACACACAAACACATATGAACACATACACACACACACATATGAACACACATATGAACACATACACACAAACACATATGCACACACACATATACACATACATATGAACACATGTGTGAACACACATATGAACAACATATATACACAGACATACGAACACACACAAACACATATGAACACATACATACACACACATATGAACACATATACACACACAAATATGAACACATATACACACACACATACACACACACATATACACACACATATGAACACACATATGAACACATATATACACAGACATATGAACACACACAAACACATATGAACACATACACACACACATATGGACACATACACACAAACACATATGTACACACAAATGAACACATACACACACACACATATGAACACATACAAACACACATAAAATCATTATTCTATGTTTCTACTAACATCTGGGAGGTCATCTTCCTAGTATTGATAATTATGGCTGGTCATACACAGAGGAGGACATGCATTTCAGTGTTTCTGATTTTACACTATAAACTCTTGAGTCTTTCAATACAATGGGTCAGACAGTACAAGACAATACGTCTTAATAAGAACAATGTGTCTCGCGGTCATCAATCGATCAAATCAAATGAAGCATTCACACTGCAATCAATAAACTCCTATAAGGAAAGATGACAGTCTACAACATTAATCAATCAGTTTGCTGCCATACGAATGGAGAACAGAAAAACGTTCAAGATCCAATATACTGTATTATCATTCCAATCAATACATGTATCCATGAGCTAATAATTGATAGTGAGGAAGATCATTTAATGAAGAGTATAAATGTGAACAAGACTAACTGCTGGACTGCTTTAGGTTGAATGAGCTGAGGCAAGAACCGTACAGCGGTTGTTTGTGCCAAAACATTTAGGACTGCGTCAGTCTGACACATGCATGCAGGCACGTACACACACACGGGGACACACAGCTCAATCTGCCAGAGGCGCCAAGGGGGTAGGGGGTGAATGAACTAATTGTACAGTACAGCTCACAGAACAACAACATCGAAGACAGAAAGAGAAGACACAGGGGCGTTGGGGAAAGAAATGGGTATTGAGAGAGGGGATTAGTGGGTATTGAGAGAGGGGATTAGTGGGTATTGGGAGAGGGGATTAGTGGGTATTGAGAGAGGGGATTAGTGGGTATTGGGAGAGGGGATTAGTGGGTATTGGGAGAGGGATTAGTGGGTATTGAGAGAGGGGATTAGTGGGTATTGGGAGAGGGATTAGTGGGTATTGAGAGAGGGGATTAGTGGGTATTGGGAGAGGGGATTAGTGGGTATTGAGAGAGGGGATTAGTGGGTATTGGGAGAGGGGATTAGTGGGTATTGAGAGAGGGGATTAGTGGGTATTGGGAGAGGGGATTAGTGGGTATTGGGAGAGGGATTAGTGGGTATTGAGAGAGGGGATTAGTGGGTATTGGGAGAGGGGATTAGTGGGTATTGAGAGAGGGGATTAGTGGGTATTGGGAGAGGGGATTAGTGGGTATTGAGAGAGGGGATTAGTGGGTATTGGGAGAGGGGATTAGTGGGTATTGAGAGAGGGGATTAGTGGGTATTGGGAGAGGGGATTAGTGGGTATTGAGAGAGGGGACCAGACTGGGTATGGAGAGAGGGGATTAGAGTGGGTATTGAGAGAGGGGATTAGTGGGTATTGAGAGAGGGGATTAGTGGGTATTGAGAGAGGGGAGCAGACTGGGTATGGAGAGAGGGGATTAGAGTGGGTATTGAGAGAGGGGATTAGTGGGTATTGGGAGAGGGGATTAGTGGGTATTGAGAGAGGGGAGCAGACTGGGTATGGAGAGAGGGGATTAGAGTGGGTATTGAGAGAGGGGATTAGTGGGTATTGAGAGAGGGGATTAGTGGGTATTGAGAGAGGGGAGCAGACTGGGTATGGAGAGAGGGGATTAGAGTGGGTATTGAGAGAGGGATTAGTGGGTATTGAGAGAGGGGATTAGTGGGTATTGAGAGAGGGGAGCAGACTGGGTATGGAGAGAGGGGATTAGAGTGGGTATTGAGAGAGGGGATTAGTGGGTATTGAGAGAGGGGAGCAGACTGGGTATGGAGAGAGGGGATTAGAGTGGGTATTGAGAGAGGGGATTAGTGGGTATTGAGAGAGGGGAGCAGACTGGGTATGGAGAGAGGGGATTAGAGTGGGTATTGAGAGAGGGTATTAGTGGGTATTGAGAGAGGGGATTAGAGTGGGTATTGAGAGAGGGAGCAGACTGGGTATTGAAAGAGGGGAGCAGACTGGGTATTGAGAGAGGGGACCAGTCTGGGTATTGAGAGAGGGGACCAGACTGGGTATTGAGAGAGGGGATTAGAGTGGGTATTGAGAGAGGGAGCAGACTGGGTATTGAGAGAGAGAGCAGACTGGGTATTGAGAGAGGGAGCAGACTGGGTATTGAGAGAGGGAGCAGACTGGGTATTGAGAGAGGGGACCAGACTGGGTATTGAGAGAGGGGACCAGACTGGGTATTGAGAGAGGGGATTAGAGTGGGTATTGAGAGAGGGAATTAGAGTGTGTATTGAGAGAGGGGACCAGACTGGTTATTGAGAGAGGGGATTAGAGTGGGTATTGAGAGAGGGGAGCAGACTGGGTATTGAGAGAGGGGAGCAGACTGGGTATTGAGAGAGGGAGCAGACTGGGTATTGAGAGATGGGAGCAGACTGGGTATTGATAGAGGGGATTAGACTGGGTATTGAGAGAGGGGACCAGACTGGGTATTGAGAGAGGGGATTAGAGTGGGTATTGAGAGAGGGGAGCAGACTGGGTATTGAGAGAGGGGAGCAGACTGGGTATTGAGAGAGGGAGCAGACTGGGTATTGAGAGAGGGGACCAGTCTGGGTATTGAGAGAGGGGACCAGACTGGGTATTGAGAGAGAGAACAGACTGGGTATTGAGAGAGGGAGCAGACTGGGTATTGAGAGAGGGAGCAGACTGGGTATTGAGAGAGGGGACCAGACTGGGTATTGAGAGAGGGGACCAGACTGGGTATTGAGAGAGGGGATTAGAGTGGGTATTGAGAGAGGGAATTAGAGTGTGTATTGAGAGAGGGGACCAGACTGGGTATTGAGAGAGGGGATTAGAGTGGGTATTGAGAGAGGGGAGCAGACTGGGTATTGAGAGAGGGGAGCAGACTGGGTATTGAGAGAGGGAGCAGACTGGGTCTTGAGAGATGGGAGCAGACTGGGTATTGATAGAGGGGATTAGACTAGGTATTGAGAGAGGGGACCAGACTGGGTATTGAGAGAGGGGATTAGAGTGGGTATTGAGAGAGGGGAGCAGACTGGGTATTGAGAGAGGGGAGCAGACTGGGTATTGAGAGAGGGAGCAGACTGGGTATTGATAGAGGGGATTAGACTGGGTATTGAGAGAGGGGATTAGAGTGGGTATTGAGAGAGGGGAGCATACTGGGTATTGGGGAGGGGAGACTGGGTATTGAGAGAGGGGAGCAGACTGGGTATTGCAAAGAGAAGAACATTGAGAGAGATATTAATGAGAGAGTATAGAGAGATTGAGAGAGAAAGAAAGTGAGAGAGAGAGAGAGAGAGAGAGAGAGAGAGAGAGAGAGAGAGAGAGAGAGAGAGAGAGAGAGAGAGTGTATAACATATGACAAAGAGAGAGAGTCTGAAAGACAGAGGAAGAGAGAGGGATGGAGAGAGTGCAGGAGTAGGGTTCAGAGCAGGGGCGACCAGACAATGAAGGGCTGTGGTGTCATCTGCTGAACGGTTCACGTGTGTGTGTGTTTGTTTGTTTGTGTGTGTTGGCTGCTCTTCAGTATCAGGTGTCTGAGAGGACAATGGTCCATCGTTGTATGGAAGGGAGATTGTATAGAAGTCCTGGAAGTGGGGACGGAGAGGGGAGAAAAAAGGGAGTAAAGAAAAACAGAGCAGGTGGTATGACTCACTAGTATCAAATCAAAGAAACAAAGCAACAGTGGTCGAGAGAGAGAGAGAGAGAGAGAGAGAGAGAGGAGAGAGAGAGAGAGAGAGAGAGAGAGAGAGAGAGAGGGAGGGAGAGAGAGAGAGAGAGAGGGAGAGAGAGGGAGAGAGAGAGAGAGAGAGAGAGAGAGAGAGAGAGAGGACATTGTACCTACCAACCTGCACATGTCCGTCATTTACTCTCCAAAGTACGCATTGGCAACATATACATTGTTATGTCATGCCAATAAAGAACACTTAATTGATTTGAAATTGATAAAGAGATAAGGAGAGAAAGAAAGAGAGAAAGAGAGAGAGAGAGAGCGAGCGAGAGAGAACACAAATTCCATCTAGACACCGTCGCCCTAGAGCACACAAGAAAACGATATATACAGTTGAAGTCGGAAGTTTACGTACACTTAGGTTGGAGTCATTAAAACTCGTTTTTCAACCACTCCACTAATTTCTTGTAAACAAACTATATTTTTGGCAAGTCGGTTAGGACATCTACTTTGTGCATAACACAAGTAATTGTTCCAAAAATTGCTTTCAGACAGATTATTTCACTTATAACTCACTGTATCATAATTCCAGTGGGTCAGAAGTGTACATAAACTAAGTTGACTGTGCCTTTAAACAGCTTGGAAAATTCAAGAAAATTATGCCATGACTTTAGAAGCTTCTGATAGGCTAATTGACATCATTTGAGTCAATTGGAGGTGTACCTGTGGATGTATTTTAAGGCTTACCTTCATCCTTGGGAGCAATTTCCAAACTCCTGAATGTACCACGTTCGTCTGTACAAACAATAGCACGCAAGTATAAACACCATTGGACCACGCAGCCGTTATACCGCTCAGAAAGGAGACACGTTCGGTCTCCTAGAGATGAACGTGCTGTGGTGCGAAAAGTGCAAATCAATCCCAGAACAACAGCAAAGGACCTTGTGAAGATGTTGGAGGAAACAGGTACAAAAGTATCTATATCCACAGTAAAACGAGTCCTATATCGACATAACCTGAAAGGCAGCTCAGCAAGGAAGAACCCACTGCTCTAAAACCGCCATAAAAAAAGCCAGACTACAGTTTGCAACTGCACATGGTAACAAAGATCGTACTTTTTGGAGAAATATCCTCTGATCTGATGACACAAAAATAGAACTGTTTAGCCATAATGACCATCGTTATGTTTGGAGGAAAAAGCAAGCCAAAGAACACCATCCCGACTGTGAAGCACGGGGGTGGCAGCATCATGTTGTGGGGGTGCTTTGCTGCAGGAGGGACTGGTGCACTTCACAAAATAGATGGCTTCATGAGGCAGGAAAATTAGGTGGATATATTGAAGCAACATCTCAAGACATCAGTCAGGAAGTTAAAGCTTGGTCGCAAATATGTCTTCCAAATGGACAATGACCACAAGCATACTTCCAAAGTTGTGGCAAAATGGTTTAAGGACTACAAAGTCAAGGTATTGGAGTGGCCATCACAAAGCCCTGACCTCAATCCCATAGAAACTGTGTGGGCAGAACTGAAAAAGCGTGTGCAAGCAAGGAGGCCTACAAACCTGACTCATTTACACCAGCTCTGTCAGGAGGAATGGGCCAAAATTCACCCAACTTATTGTGGGAAGCTTGTGGAAGGCTTCCTGAAATGTTTGACCCAAGTTAAACAATTTAAAGGCAATGCTACCAAATACTTATTGAGTGTATATAAACTTCTGACCCACTGGGAATGTGATGAAATAAATAAAAGCTGAAATAAATCATTCTCTCTACTATTATTCTGACATTTCACATTCTTAAAATAAAGTAGTTATCCTAATTTTTTACCTTTATTTAACTAGGCAAGTCAGTTAAGAACAAATTCTTATTTTCAATGACTGCCTAGGAACAGTGGCACCTGCATGTTCAGGGCAGAATGACAGATTTGTACCTTGTCAGCTCAGGGATTTGAACTTGCAACCTTCCGGTTAACAGTCCAACGCTCTAACCACTATGCTACCCTGCTGCCCCTAACTGACCTAAGACAAGGGCAACCAGTGATGGACAAACACCATTGTAAACACAACCCATATTTATGTTTATTTATTTTCCCGTTTGTACTTTAACTATTTGCACATGATTACAACACTGTATTTAAACATAATATGACATTTGAAATGTCTTTATTCTTTTGGAACTTTTGTGAGTGTAATGTTTACTATTCATTTTTAATGTTAATTTCACTTTTGTTTATTATCTATTTCACTTGCTTAGTCAATGTAAACATATGTTTCCCATGCCAATAAAGCCCCTTAAATTGAAATTGAAATTGAGAGATTGTGTAGAGGCAGACAAACCAGAAGAGGCCCAACTTGGCCTAGCTCCAGACGCCCCTACATCCACCCTCATTCTCCCCACAAAAGAGTCTCCACACTGGGAGGGAGAAACCACTGTACACCCTCCCTCCCCAACACTCCCCATCCACATAAACACAAAAGGTACTAACACGGAGCAGCCAAACAGGTGCCGAGAACAGAGAGGGTTTGGCCACTTGGTGCGTTGCGAGGCCGCTTGAGAGGGCTTCTGGGGGTTGTCATGGAGACAGGGATAAAAGAACATAACGCTTGTCTTTGGAAGAAAAGATGAGCAGAGAGAGGAAGAGAGAGAGGAGAAGAGGAGAGAGGGGAGAAGAGAGAGGAGAAAGAGGAGAGAGAGGAGAAAGAGGAGAGAGGGAAAACGTTATATTAGTTCTGCAGAAAATGGCTGCAGGTTTGGCTCTCATCCTTTCAATTCCACTCTTCTTTCTCCTCTCCTCTCCTTCGTTTACTTACACTGTGTTCTCCTCACAAAACCAACAGTGCATCTAAGGTAAAAACAAACAAACCGAAAAACAACCTTACTGGTGAATACCCCAGGTGGTGTGGGTTGCTAATTCTAATCACTTATGGAAAAAGAGAGAGTTAGCAAATAGGCTGTCAAATGCTAAATGCGAAAATATGAATCACAGAGGGGAAAACACAACATGGATTGTCGTAGGTCTACTTCAGAATCTCAATGCTAAATGCTAATAGCATTCATCAAAGAGAAGAACTGAAATGGATTGCTGTTCTTCAGATTCTCACTGTTAAATGATAATCACTAATAGCACTTATGCTAATAGCGAGAAAGAACACAAACATGAATTGCTAATTCCCAATGCTAATAGCATTTATGCTAATAGCATTCAACAGAGCGAGAGAACACGTGACTGGATTGTCGTAGGCCACTATCAGATTCTCAATGCTAAGCATTTATCAAAAAGCAAGATTCGCTTACACAAATAAATATATAAGTGCATCATAAAAGGGCCTCTTTTAAAGAAGAGCATATAACATCTCTCAGAGGAAGACAAAGCAATGTTCCCTGAACTCAAGGCCCTAAGTGATGGTGCAACCGCCCGCCTGCAGATGTGGCAATGTTGGAAATCATCACCTTGTCTCATGGGGACCGGTGACATCACCAAAAGACCTTTAATGACCCTTAACAACCCTTCACAGTGTCTGGAGAGAGAAGGTGAACGAGGTCTCCGGGAGAGGCAGGAGTGACCAGGTTCAAATGGCGATGATTGCGCAACAGGCGAGCAACATGTTGGCAACATCACAAAGGCTGTTGAGTGCTGGTAAGTGAGTTGTTGCCATGGTGTTCTATTTGGAGAAAGCTGCTTAGAGCTCTGATTGCTTCTGTGTGTGGGTAAAGACTGTTTATCAGAGTATATGCTGTTACCGCTGGAGAAGGCATTGTTGACGGAGTGTGTGTGTGTACTGTCGTGGAAATGTCCTCTATTTACCAAATCATGGGAGCAAACCACACACACAAGTCAGAGTTAGTTATCAAAGTCCATCTTTAATTATATGAGCTCTATCACAATCCGGTGACTCTCAGGTAATTCAGTGTCTCTCAGTGAATTCTCTGAGAGCCCCTTCCACATTGCAATAGCCTTTTGACTTTCAACAGTTCAGTATCTCTAATGAAAAGTTGAGAGTCCCAACACAATGGCAAATGGGATCCTTTATAGCACATATGTCAGAGTCAAGGCCCGCGGGCCACATCCGGCCCGCAAGAAGGTTTTTTACGGCCCCTGGGATGATCTTGATTTATTATTAGAACCGGCCCGCAGCAAGCCGGCAGCCCGCAGATCTTTTACACGCACCAATACTACATTTCCCACAATGCAAAGGTGACGCACCGAGCAGTAGGCTGCTTCATTTCAATATTTATTGGCACAGCAGTCGTCAGCATCACAGTAAAATTAACTTTCAGATACCCATCAAAAATGGCAAAACGGAAGGTGGATACTGAGAACCGGGGTTTCAAACAAGGTGGGAGTCGGAGTATATGTTCACGAAGGTAGCTGGAAAACCTGTGTGTCTTCTGTGTGGAGAAAGTGTGGCGGTACTGAAAGAGTATAATCTGAGACGACATTATGAAACGAAACACGCGGACAAAAACAAGAATATGGACATGGAACAAAGGCTACAAAAGGCAGAGGAATTAAAACGAGGCCTCAAATCTCGACAGGCTCTGTTCAAAAAGCCAAATCACAAGGCCAGGCTGCTGTCAAGGCCAGTTTTATTTTGGCAGAAGAGATCGCTAAATCAGCCCGGCCATTTACGGAGGGGGATTTCATCAAAAACTGCATGATTAAAGTTTGTGACGAAGTTTGCCCAGAAAAAAGGCAACTCTTTTTAAATGTGAGTCTGAGCAGAAACACCATTGCCGAGAGAGTAGACCAGTTGTCCATCAATCTAAAAGAGCAGCTTGTGAAAAAGGGAAAGATTTTATTGCATATTCCTTGGCTGTGGATGAGAGCACCGACATTTCTGACATTGCCCAGTTGTCAATTTTCATCCGCGGAGTGGACTCCAACCTAAGCGTGACAGAGGAGTTTTTGGCTTTACGTCCTATGCATGGCACAACTACGGGGCATGATTTGTATGAAGAGGTGTCAAGATGTGTAAATGAGATGGAGCTGCCTTGGGAAAACTCGTGGGTTTGACAACCGACGGAGCACCTGCGATGTGTGGACACAGGAGCGGACTGGTGGCGAAGATACGGGAAAAGATGCAAGAGGAAAACGCGACAGGTGAGCTGACAGCTTATCATTGTATCATACACCAGGAAGCGTTGTGCGGTAAAGCCTTGAAAATGGAGCATGTAATGAGCATCATCACGCGCACAGTTAACTTTATCAGAGCCAAAGGTTTGAATCACCGCCAGTTCAAGGCATTTCTGACGGAGTTAGAAACGGAGCATGGTGATTTGCCTTATCACACAGAGGTGCGATGGCTAAGCCAGGGAAAGGTGCTTCAAAGATGTTTCGAGCTTCGTGAGGAGATTTGTCTGTTCTTGGACAGCAAAGGGAAAGACACAACACAACTCCGAGACGAAATGTTTCTGTGTGAAATGGCTTTTCTGTGTGACATTACGAGTCATCTGAATGCAATAAACTTGCAGCTGCAGGGTCGGGATCGTGTCATCTCTGATATGTACAGTACAGTGAAGGCATTTAAAACCAAACTGACTCTGTGGGAGACGCAGATGCGGAAAGAAAATTTGAGCCACTTTCCCAGCTGCCAGACCATGAAAGAGAAGCTCTCTACCAGTGCGTTCCCGAGCACACAGTTGGCTGATAAAATAGGTATGCTTGCCGCTGACTTTCGACGCCGATTTGCTGACTTTGAAGCACAAAAAGCAGGTTGGAACTGCTCGGTAACCCATTTGCTGTTGACGTGGAAAGCTCACCACCAAACCTCCAAATGGAGTTGATTGACCTCCAATGCAATGATGCACTGAGGGCAAAATATGCGGCAGTGGGTGCTGCGGAGTTCGCCCGTTTCCTCCCGGCACAATGCCCCAGCTGCGCATCCAGGCTGCTCAAACGTTGTCTATGTTTGGCAGCACATACCTGTGTGAACAACTGTTTTCTTTGATGAACCTGAACAAAACATCACACAGAAGTCGACTTACTGCTGAACACCTCCACTCAATTCTGAGGATTTCTTCAGCTCAGAGCCTTACCCCGAACATTGATGAACTTGTGGAAAAGATGGGACACCACCAAGTATCACCCTCAACCTCAAACAAGTGAACATTACTGTGCAATCACATATTTAGAGTTTTTACTCAGTTCAAGTTTAAAAGTTAAAATTTAATATTTGTTTTCACTGCATGTTACTTCTCCTTAAACAAAGTGTTGTTTTTGATTAATAGATTTTTGCACTTTATTTTTTTGTATTTCAATCCAATTATATTTTAAAAATATTTCAGTTGAGTGGATGATAGAAAATTGCTATTATTGTTTTTTCTTTGAAGTAAATTTAGCCCACTTTTGCTAAAATAGAAAATATAGTCTACTGATGGTGCCTTGAATACCGGTTTCTTTCATTTAATGTTCATGTTATGGGGATATTTATATAAAGGAAATTTGTCTTTTGTGTCTGTTGAAAATTAAAGATTACTGACAGAGCCATAAGAAAATATTGCTTTATTTATCTGATCATATTGTAATATATTTGTTAGGTTTTCAGTAGGTTCAATTAGGTTCACTAGACTATATGCGTCATTTAAAAATTTTTCAATGAACATTCGAACAGTCCGGCCCTCGTCTTGTAGCTGATTTTTTTATTTGGCCCTCCGTCCATTTGACTTTGACACCCCTGCTTTATAGCAAAGATACACAGGATAAGACAGCTTCGGCATAATTCATTGTTCAGCTTTGTCTCCTCTCTCAACCTCAGAACCATAAACCAATCCTCCATATCAACAGGCATATATCAAATTGTCATTTAGATACAACCAATTCTAAATACAACCAATCCTGGACAAGATCACAGAGACACACTGACTGGCACACAGACATTGTGGAGCAAAAGATATGTTTACACATGATGACACTTTGACCTCTCCCCTCTCTGCGGTCCATGCAACTTAGTCTTGACATAGAACAGATAACTGCAACCTCGCCACAGTATTATACAAAAATACCATTCTGATGAGAAGTAACTTACACACATTTGATGAATATAAAACATCTTACATATGTTACCAACAAATTCTGATTCTTCCACGACAGTACGTGTTCTCTTCAAACGTACAGGCAACCACAGGCCTACTATATAATACTTTGTGTGTGTGTGTGTGTGTGTGTGTGTGTGTGTGTGTGTGTGTGTGTGTGTGTGTGTGTGTGTGTGTGTGTGTGTGTGTGTGTGTGTGTGTGTGTGTGTGTGTGTGTGTGTGTGTGTGTGTGTGTGTGCTGGGGTGGATGCCAGCGGCGCTGTAGCCTTGTCCTGAGGTCCAGCCATGACAGCACGAACACAGAGCAGCAGGAGAGGAATGGGAGGAAGCCTGGCCCAACACACACACACACACACACAAGGGTTGAATATTTTCTTTACAAATGTTTCATTCCTGAGAATAAATCACTTTTCTCCCGTGTAACTGAGTATTTCCTGACAAAACCGTAAGTGTTCTTCAAAAGCTTATAAAGCATATAAATAGGCCTTTGTCTGGATTTGTTTAAAGCTTTGATGGAAAATTCAAGCCTGATGCTACCTGAGCCTGATGAGCCCTGCATTGAAGATATTTAATGAGCCCTACATTGAAGACATTTACTGAGCCCTACATTGAAGATATTTAATGAGCCCTACATTGAAGACATTTACTGAGCCCTGCATTGAAGATATTTAATGAGCCCTACATTGAAGACATTTACTGAGCCCTACATTGAAGATATTTAATGAGCCCTACATTGAAGACATTTACTGAGCCCTGCATTGAAGATATTTAATGAGCCCTACATTGAAGACATTTACTGAGCCCTACATTGAAGATATTTAATGAGCCCTACATTGAAGACATTTACTGAGCCCTACATTGAAGATATTTAATGAGCCCTACATTGTAGACATTTACTGAGCCCTACATTGAAGATATTTAATGAGCCCTACATTGTAGATATTTCAGTTAGGTCAGTTAGGATCACCACTTTATTTTAAGAATGTCAAATGTCAGAATAATAGTAGAGAGAATGATTTATTTCAGCTTTTATTTCTTTCATCACATTCCCAGTGGGTCAGAAGTTTATATACACTCAATAAGTATTTGGTAGTATTGCCTTGAAATTGTTTAACTTGGGTCAAACGTTTCAGGTAGCCTTCCATAAGCTTCCCACAATAAGTTGGGTGAATTTTGGCCCATTCCTCCTGACAGAGCTGGTGTAACTGAGTCAGGTTTGTAGGCCTCCTTGCTCGCACACGCTTTTTCAGTTCTGCCCACAAATGTTCTATGGGATTGAGGTCAGGGCTTTGTGATGGCCACTCCAATACCTTGACTTTGTTGTCCTTAAACCATTTTACCACAACTTTGGAAATATGCTTGTGGTCATTGGTTATTTGTAAGACCCATTTGCAACCAAGCTTTAACTTCCTGACTGATGTCTTGAGATGTTGCTTCAATATAGCCACCTAATTTTCCTACCTCATGAAGCCATCTATTTTGTGAAGTGCACCAGTTCCTCCTGCAGCAAAGTGCCCCCACAACATGATGCTGCCACCCCCGTGCTTAACGGTTAGGATGGTGTTCTTTGGCTTGCAAGACTCCCCCTTTTTCCTCCAAACATAACGATGGTCATTATGGCCAAACGGTTCTATTTTTTGTGTCATCAGATCAGAAGACATTTCTCCAAAAAGTACGAACTTTGTCCCCATGTGCAACCGTAGTCTGTCTTTTTTTATGGCGGTTTTGGAGCAGTGGCTTCTTCCTTAAGTTCAAGTTTAAGGTTATTTTTTATTTTTTATTTTTACCAGGACAGTGCACATTAATCAACGTTTCAGTAAAAGTGCCGGTTTTAGCCAACCGGCTAATTTTTAACCGCAGTCCCTGGGTAGGTTTTTAAAACCAATTACAATACAGACAATCAATGAGTAGTGAGCACATGCAGAGCAACATAGGACAAGCAGCACGCAGACAGAGCAACATAGCACAAAAAGCAACAAGACAAAACCCATAAAAGCAACAATGTGTTTCCACACCTCAAAAGCTGCAGACAACAAGACAACATGGAAAGCAGAAATACACAGTTAGGGATTATGTTCACAAATCTCATTGACCTTTAGCAGTGTATTCCAGACATGGGAAGCTCTCACAGAGAAAGCAAATGGACTAAAGGTGCTTTTCCTTAAGGGAACTATACAGTCACCTCTCATGGCAGACCTTGTGGATCTGATGCCATATGTTTGGGTTTTCTGTTTAACAAAAATACTGAGTGGAGGGGGAGCCAAGCAATTTAGGATCTTGAATACAAGACATGTGTCGGTGTATTGCACAAGATTTTCCCAACTCAGGAGCTCATGCTTTCTGAGGATGTAACAGTGATGATGGCTATTGGGATTCCTATCAAGCACTTTGAGAGCCTGTTTGTAGACAGACTGAATGGGTTTTAATGTTGTACAGCAAGCTTGGGCCACACTAGTCAAGCAGTATGCTAAGTGGGGGAGTATCATAGATTTGAAGTACAGATTTGCTACCTCTGTAGTCAAACAACTTCGTATAAATCGGAAATGAGCTAGGTTGAATTTTGTTATTTGAATTACCTTTTTCACCTGCTTTTTAAAAGTTAGGTTGGAATCAAGTATGATGCTAAGGGACTTAAAATCAGATACATTGGGGCAAAAAAGTATTTAGTCAGCTACCAATTGTGCAAGTTCTCCCACTTAAAAAGAGGAAGCAGGCCTGTAATTGTCATCATTGGTACACTTCAAATATGACAGACACAATGAGAAGAAAAAAAATTCAGAAAATCACATGGTAGGATTTTTAATGAATTTATTTGCAAATTATGGTGGAAAATAAGTATTTGGTCACCTACAAACAAGCAAGATTTCTGGCTCTCACAGACCTGTAACTTCTTCTTTAAGAGGCTGCACCAGGTTGGGAAGACTGAATCTGCAATAGGTAAGCAGCTTGGTTTGAAGAAATCTACTGTGGGAGCAATTATTAGGAAATGGAAGACATACAAGACCACTGATAATCTCCCTCGATCTGGGGCTCCACGCAAGAACTCACCCCGTGGGGTCAAAATGATCACAAGAACGATGAGCAAAAATCCCAGAACCACACGGGGGGACCAGTGTGGTGAATGACCTGCAGAGAGCTGGGACCAAAGTAACAAAACTTACCATCAGTAACACACTACGCCACCAGGGACTCAAATCCTGCAGTGCCAGACGTGTCCCCCTGCTTAAAACCGCTTAGGGAAGTTCAGAATTCAAGCAGATTTTCGCAGCTTTTTGTTAAAAATCGCGCAACATTTCAGCGCCCTGCTATTCATGCCAGGAATATAGTATATGCATATGATTAGTGTTTGTGGATAGAAAACACTCAGACGTTTCCAAAACTGTTTAAATCACGCCTGTGGCATTTGCGGAACGTGCGTTTCATCGAATAGTGCATGAAAATCTGTTCACTGAAAATGGAAAAATATATTCTTCCGCGACTACAGGCAATTGTTAAAAGCGAACAGAATTACATAGAGCCGAGTTTTCATTGGCTACAGCTTCCCCAGGTTGTCTAGAGTCACGTCATTTGTTGCGCAATTGATTCTTGGTCTAACCGAAACAAGGGAACTCCTTTCCTACTGTCCCCGCCCAGATTTTGATTCGACTTTTTCAAGACAGCATTTTTTCCACAGACAAGCTAATCTTTTCACATCGCCTCCTGAGGATTTTTATCGCTTATTAACG
Source organism: Oncorhynchus nerka (assembly GCF_034236695.1). NCBI lineage: Eukaryota > Metazoa > Chordata > Actinopteri > Salmoniformes > Salmonidae > Oncorhynchus > Oncorhynchus nerka. Next base: position 60,275,756 of record NC_088418.1, read on the forward strand.
TGTACTAATACCTAAAGTTGCATTACAAAAGTATTTTGAAGTGTTTTGTGAAAGTTTATCGTCGACTTTTTGAATTTAAAAAAATTACGTTACGTTATGAAATGCTAATTTTTTTTCTTTACTCGCGACGGAGTCGTAGTTCGATATCTAGGCTATTTATGGACCGATTTAATCGAAAAAAGACCCTAAATGATGTTTATGGGACATCTAGGAGTGCCAAGAAAGAAGCTCGTCAAAGGTAATGAATGTTTTATATTTTATTTCAGCGTTTTCATTTGCGACGGATAACGCAAAATCTGTCGTTTTTGGTGACGGTGGAGTATTTTGAGGGTGCATGGTATCAGATAATAGCTTCTCATGCGTTCCCCGAAAAGCATTTTACAAATCTCACTTGGTCGATAGATTCACAACGAGTGTAGCTTTAATTCAGTATATTGTATGTCAATTTTAATGAAAGTTTGAGGTTTATCAACCTCTATGGTGGCGCTCTTGAGCATTTCTGCTGATTGTGGTCCCCACTTCGGTACCACGTCCTCAACAAGTTAAGCCAGTACATGTCCAGGCCCGTCTGAAGTTTGCTAGAGAGCATTTGGATGATCCAGAAGAAGATTGGGAGAATGTCATATGGTCAGATGAAACCAAAATATAACTTTTTGGTTAAAACTCGACTCGTCGTGTTTGGAGGACAAAGAATGCTGAGTTGCATCAAAAGAACACCATACCTACTGTGAAGCATGGGGGTGGAAACATCATGCTTTGGGGCTGTTTTTCTGCAAAGGGACCAGGACGACTGATCCGTGTAAAGGAAAGAATGAATGGGGCCATGTATCGTGAGATTTTGAGTGAAAACCTCCTTCCATCAGCAAGGGCATTGAAGATGAAACGTGACTGGGTCTTTCAGCATGACAATGATCCCGAACACACCGCCCGGGCAACAAAGGAGTTGCTCCGTAAGAAGCATTTCAAGGTCCTGGAGTGGCCTAGCCAGTCTCCAGATCTCCACCCCATAGAAAATCTTTGGAGGGAGTTGAACATCCGTGTTGCCCAGCAACATCACCAAAACATCACTGCTCTAGAGGAGATCTGCATGGAGGAATGGGCCAAAATACCAGTAACAGTGTGTGAAAACCTTGTGAAGACGTAGAGAAAATGTTTCACCTCTGTCATTGCCAACAAAGGGTATAAAACAAAGTATTGAGATAAACTTGTGTTATTGACCAAATACTTATTTTCCACCATAATTTGCAAATAAATTCATTAAAAATCCTACAATGTGATTTTCTGGATTTCTTTTCTCATTTTGTCTGTCATAGTTGAAGTGTACCTATGATGAAAATTACAGGCCTCTCTCATCTTTTTAAGTGGGAGAACTTGCACAATTGGTGGCTAACTAAATACATTTTTGCCCCACTATACCACCTGGATCTTCTCCCCTGATACATAGACATCTGGTTCAGTAGCATCTGTTGCCCTCTTTGTGAAGAACATGCAGACAGTTTTTTTCACATTGAGATGCAAACACGAGTCACTGAGCCACTTTGTAACCTGGACCATTACAGTAGTGAGTTCTTGTGCAGCTTGTTGTTTGCTCTTTGCATGCACATATATCACAGGATCATCTGCATACATTTGAACTTCAGACCCAGTACAGATAGAAGGCAGATCATTAATGTACAGACTGAACAGGAGGGGCCCCGCTATTGAGCCTTGGGGCACGCCCACATCATAGCTAAGAGTGGGCGACATTGCTCACTCTGACACACTGAGTTCTGCCTTCGAAGTATGATTTCATAAATCTCAAGTCATCGGGGGAAAAGTTGAACTTGGACAATTTGGTGATGATAACCTCAAGGTTAACCGTATCAAAAGCCTTCCAAGGGTCCAGAAACACAGCCCCAACAACGCCCCCTTTGTCCATCTTGGACTTCACATTTTCCAGAAGAAAGAAGTTGGACGTTTCTGTGGAGTGTTTCGCTCTGAAGCCAAACTGCATGGAGTGTAATGTGAAGGGGCTGTTGTTGAGGTTGGCAATCAGTTGTTCTGCTACACACTTTTAAACAACCTTCGACACCACAGGTAGTATACCAATGGGCCTGTAGTTACTCACGTCAGCAGGGTCACCAAATATAAAGATGGCCATTATTATGGCCGACTTCCATACGCTTGGAAACACCCCCTGACCAAAATATGTGTTGGTGACCTTAGTAATGGGGCCAATGAGTGACTGTAGTTTTTAAGAAAGATAGAGTCCAGCCCAATCACATCTTTGGCTTTAGATCTTTGGCTTTCCTGTCTCGGTTGGCGCCCCCCCCTTGGGTTGTGCCATGGCGGAGACCTTTGTGGGCTATACTCAGCCTTGTCTCAGGATGGTAAGTTGGTGGTTGAAGATATCCCTCTAGTGGTGTGGGGGCTGTGCTTTGGCAAAGTGGGTGGGGTTATATCCTTCCTGTTTGGCCCTGTCCGGGGGTGTCCTCGGATGGGGCCACAGTGTCTCCTGACCCCTCCTGTCTCAGCCTCCAGTATTTATGCTGCAGTAGTTTATGTGTCGGGGGGCTAGGGTCAGTTTGTTATATCTGGAGTACCTCTCCTGTCCTATTCGGTGTCCTGTGTGAATCTAAGTGTGCGTTCTCTAATTCTCTCCTTCTCTCTTTCTTTCTCTCTCTCGGAGGACCTGAGCCCTAGGACCATGCCCCATGACTACCTGACATGATGACTCCTTGCTGTCCCCAGTCCACCTGGCCGTGCTGCTGCTCCAGTTTCAACTGTTCTGCCTTATTATTATTCGACCATGCTGGTCATTTATGAACATTTGAACATCTTGGCCATGTTCTGTTATAATCTCCACCCGGCACAGCCAGAAGAGGACTGGCCACCCCACATGTGCTCTCTCTAATTCTCTCTTTCTTTCTCTCTCTCGGAGGACCTGAGCCCTAGGACCATGCCCCAGGACTACCTGACATGATGACTCCTTGCTGTCCCCAGTCCACCTGGCCTTGCTGCTGCTCCAGTTTCAACTGTTCTGCCTTATTATTATTTGACCATGCTGGTCATTTATGAACATTTGAACATCTTGGCCATGTTCTGTTATAATCTCCACCCGGCACAGCCAGAAGAGGTCTGGCTTCTACACCTGCATTGCTTGCTGTTTGGGGTTTTAGGCTGATTTAGAGTTCTTTAGTGCGCTAATCACCTTGTTCACCTTTGACTCAGAAACCCTTAAGATGAAGACATGTTGAGCGTCATTCACTAGCACTGAGCCCAAGAAACCAGTGGAGGGGGTTCTGTGTCAGTTCCCTGACAGAGTCAATAAAGTAGGAATAAAAGGCTATTGCTATTTCGACTGCATCCTGTGTTAGATTGTTATTCACCGTGATTTCTAGTCGTTTTGAAGTGTAACTACGGTCTTTCCCTGTTAACTTTGTTATATTCTCCCAGATCAATTTATAATTTCCCTTTGCTTCACCAATTATGTTAATAAAAAGTGTGCCTTGACCTGTCTGATTTCTTTCATCACCTTATTTCTCAACACGGTAAACCTACGTCTGTCATGCTCTAATTGGGACTTTAGGGTTAATTCTATAGCATAATCTTGTTCTTTCATCAGTTTCCAGATTTCTCCACTTAGCCAAGGAAGAGTGCTCTTTTGGCCAGGTTCGTAGCGGCCTTTCAGGTTATGTCGATATAGGACTCGTTTTACTGTGGCTATAGATACTTTTGTACTTGTTTCCTCCAGCATCTTCACAAGGTCTTTTGCTGCAGTTCTGGGATTGATTTGCACTTTTCGCACCAAAGTACGTTCATCTCTAGGAGACAGAACATGTCTCCTTCCTAAGTGGTATGATGGCTGCGTGGTCCCATGGTGTTTATACTTGTGTACTATTGTTTGTGCTGATGAACGAGGTACCTTCAGGCGAGTTTTAATGACTTAACGGTATGTAAACTTCCGACTTCAACTGTATATACAGGCCTAAATATCAATCTTCAACAAATGATCTATTTTGGATACAATTTGAATGGACTTGATAGAGAGAAAGAATGTGAGAGAGTGCTCACGTTTAAACTGATTTAAAGCGATGATATTTGAGTGACAGGCTGTTTTAAACTCTGCAGCTGCATTGATAAAAAACGATCTTTACAATTAAAAAATAAGGTGACCTCCGAACGCCAGATGGAGATGTGTAAATTAGACACGCATTCAGTCTTTATATTATTGTAGCATAGACTGTGTTGCAGGAAATGTAGACCTATCTGTCACAAGAAAAATAGTTACTGTGATGAGATGACAGGTCTACACGCATTATGGAAATGCACTCCATACTGAGATGGGCTGTATGAGTGTTAATGATTGATCATGTAGAGAGCAGAGAGAAGGCGGTGGAGAAGCCACATTTAGACATCGAGTATCATTTAACAGTTCCATTTCCCGTCATGTAGTTCACAGAAATAATTTGTCATAACTTACAGGTTTTCGCAGATATTTATCTCGGGAAACGGGAGTGGTTAATCTTCGTAACGGGGTTCCCACCATTCAACCTTAACACACAACCTCTGTCTGGGCTTTGTTTTGACTGAAACATCACTCATTACCCCACAGGCCCACCTGCTCAACCATATCTGCACATGCCACTGTTCTCCAGTACAGTGTGTGTGTGTGTGTGTGTGTGTGTGTGTGTGTGTGTGTGTGTGTGTGTGTGTGTGTGTGTGTGTGTGTGTGTGTGTGTGTGTGTGTGTGTGTGTGTGTGTGTGTGTGTGTGTGTGTGTGTGTGTGTGTGTGTGTGTGTGTGTGTGACTCTTTCCCAGAAGAACATGAAGGGTGAAGTGGTTCCACTCCCTGACCTAGTGACCTCTCACTTGAGGCTGATGTTGTGAATGTGAAAAACAACTTGTCCAAGGTTATCACCAGCCATCTATAACAACCTCCACTTGTCAACCTTATGAATGTGTCAAACCCTTAACTTAACAAACCAGAGTTTGAATGACCTCAACAATATTTACATTTACATTTAAGTCATTTAGCAGACGCTCTTATCCAGAGCGACTTACAATATAAGATCATGACTTTATTATCCCCATGGGGAAATGTTGGTTGAGGCTGTGAGCGTACGTAACAACACATAATGGAGACATAGTGCAGACAATAAATAATGGTAGAAAAAGTGCAGTTCATGAACAAACAATAGTTCATGAGTACACTATTCAATCAACTACAATGTTAGCTATAGGCCAGTCCTCTGGTCTCCTGGTGTTATAACTACAATGTTAGCTGTAGGCCAGTCCTCTGGTCCTACTGGTGTTATAACTACAATGCTAGCTGTAGGCCAGTCCTCTGGTCCTCCTGGTGTTATAACTACAATGTTAGCTGTAGGCCTGTCCTCTGGTCTCCTGGTGTTATATCTACAATGTTAGCTGTAGGACAGTCCTCTGGTCTCCTGGTGTTATAACTACAATGTTAGCTGTAGGCCAGTCCTCTGGTCTCCTGGTGTTATAACTACAATGTTAGCTGTAGGCCAGTCCACTGGTCCTACTGGTGTTATAACTACAATGTTAGCTGTAGGCCTGTCCTCTGGTCTCCTGGTGTTATAACTACAATGTTAGCTGTAGGCCTGTCCTCTGGTCCTACTGGTGTTATAACTACAATGTTAGCTGTAGGCCAGTCCTCTGGTCCTACTGGTGTTATAACTACAATGTTAGCTGTAGGCCTGTCCTCTGGTCCTCCTATTGTTATAACTACAATGTTAGCTGTAGAACTGCACTCTGGTCTCCTGGTGTTATAACTACAATGTTAGCTGTAGGCCTGTCCTCTGGTCTCCTGGTGTTATAACTACAATGTTAGCTGTAGGCCAGTCCTCTGGTCCTACTGGTGTTATAACTACAATGTTAGCTGTAGGCCAGTCCTCTGGTCCTACTGGTGTTATAACTACAATGTTAGCTGTAGGCCTGTCCTCTGGTCTCCTGGTGTTATAACTACAATGTTAGCTGTAGGCCTGTCCTCTGGTCTCCTGGTGTTATAACTACAATGTTAGCTGTAGGCCTGTCCTCTGGTCTCCTGGTGTTATAACTACAATGTTAGCTGTAGGCCAGTCCTCTGGTCCTACTGGTGTTATAACTACAATGTTAGCTGTAGGCCTGTCCTCTGGTCTCCTGGTGTTATAACTACAATGTTAGCTGTAGGCCTGTCCTCTGGTCTCCTGGTGTTATAACTACAATGTTAGCTGTAGGCCAGTCCTCTGGTCCTCCTGGTGTTATAACTACAATGTTAGCTGTAGGCCAGTCCTCTGGTCCTACTGGTGTTATAACTACAATGTTAGCTGTAGGCCAGTCCTCTGGTCCTACTGGTGTTATAACTACAATGTTAGCTGTAGGCCTGTCCTCTGGTCCTCCTGGTGTTATAACTACAATGTTAGCTGTAGAACTGCCCTCTGGTCTCCTGGTGTTATAACTACAATGTTAGCTGTAGGCCTGTCCTCTGGTCTCCTGGTGTTATAACTACAATGTTAGCTGTAGGCCAGTCCTCTGGTCCTACTGGTGTTATAACTACAATGTTAGCTGTAGGCCTGTCCTCTGGTCTCCTGGTGTTATAACTACAATGTTAGCTGTAGGCCTGTCCTCTGGTCTCCTGGTGTTATAACTACAATGTTAGCTGTAGGCCAGTCCTCTGGTCATCCTGGTGTTATAACTACAATGTTAGCTGTAGGCCTGTCCTCTGGTCCTACTGGTGTTATAACTACAATGTTAGCTGTAGGCCTGTCCTCTGGTCCTACTGGTGTTATAACTACAATGTTAGCTGTAGGCCAGTCCTCTGGTCCTACTGGTGTTATAACTACAATGTTAGCTGTAGGCCTGTCCTCTGGTCCTACTGGTGTTATAACTACAATGTTAGCTGTAGGCCAGTCCTCTGGTCTCCTGGTGTTATAACTACAATGTTAGCTGTAGGCCAGTCCTCTGGTCTCCTGGTGTTATAACTACAATGTTAGCTGTAGGCCAGTCCTCTGGTCCTACTGGTGTTATAACTACAATGTTAGCTGTAGGCCAGTCCTCTGGTCCTACTGGTGTTATAACTACAATGTTAGCTGTAGGCCTGTCCTCTGGTCCTCCTGGTGTTATAACTACAATGTTAGCTGTAGAACTGCCCTCTGGTCTCCTGGTGTTATAACTACAATGTTAGCTGTAGGCCTGTCCTCTGGTCTCCTGGTGTTATAACTACAATGTTAGCTGTAGGCCTGTCCTCTGGTCTCCTGGTGTTATAACTACAATGTTAGCTGTAGGCCAGTCCTCTGGTCCTACTGGTGTTATAACTACAATGTTAGCTGTAGGCCTGTCCTCTGGTCTCCTGGTGTTATAACTACAATGTTAGCTGTAGGCCAGTCCTCTGGTCCTACTGGTGTTATAACTACAATGTTAGCTGTAGGCCTGTCCTCTGGTCCTACTGGTGTTATAACTACAATGTTAGCTGTAGGCCAGTCCTCTGGTCTCCTGGTGTTATAACTACAATGTTAGCTGTAGGCCAGTCCTCTGGTCTCCTGGTGTTATAACTACAATGTTAGCTGTAGGCCAGTCCTCTGGTCCTACTGGTGTTATAACTACAATGTTAGCTGTAGGCCAGTCCTCTGGTCCTACTGGTGTTATAACTACAATGTTAGCTGTAGGCCTGTCCTCTGGTCCTCCTGGTGTTATAACTACAATGTTAGCTGTAGAACTGCCCTCTGGTCTCCTGGTGTTATAACTACAATGTTAGCTGTAGGCCTGTCCTCTGGTCTCCTGGTGTTATAACTACAATGTTAGCTGTAGGCCTGTCCTCTGGTCTCCTGGTGTTATAACTACAATGTTAGCTGTAGGCCAGTCCTCTGGTCCTACTGGTGTTATAACTACAATGTTAGCTGTAGGCCTGTCCTCTGGTCTCCTGGTGTTATAACTACAATGTTAGCTGTAGGCCTGTCCTCTGGTCTCCTGGTGTTATAACTACAATATTAGCTGTAGGCCAGTCCTCTGGTCCTCCTGGTGTTATAACTACAATGTTAGCTGTAGGCCTGTCCTCTGGTCCTACTGGTGTTATAACTACAATGTTAGCTGTAGGCCAGTCCTCTGGTCCTACTGGTGTTATAACTACAATGTTAGCTGTAGGCCAGTCCTCTGGTCCTACTGGTGTTATAACTACAATGTTAGCTGTAGTCCTGTCCTCTGGTCCTACTGGTGTTATAACTACAATGTTAGCTGTAGGCCAGTCCTCTGGTCTCCTGGTGTTATAACTACAATGTTAGCTGTAGGCCAGTCCTCTGGTCTCCTGGTGTTATAACTACAATGTTAGCTGTAGGCCAGTCCTCTGGTCTCCTGGTGTTATAACTACAATGTTAGCTGTAGGCCAGTCCTCTGGTCCTACTGGTGTTATAACTACAATGTTAGCTGTAGGCCTGTCCTCTGGTCTCCTGGTGTTATAACTACAATGTTAGCTGTAGGCCTGTCCTCTGGTCTCCTGGTGTTATAACTACAATGTTAGCTGTAGGCCAGTCCTCTGGTCCTCCTGGTGTTATAACTACAATGTTAGCTGTAGGCCTGTCCTCTGGTCCTACTGGTGTTATAACTACAATGTTAGCTGTAGGCCAGTCCTCTGGTCCTACTGGTGTTATAACTACAATGTTAGCTGTAGGCCAGTCCTCTGGTCCTACTGGTGTTATAACTACAATGTTAGCTGTAGGCCAGTCCTCTGGTCTCCTGGTGTTATAACTACAATGTTAGCTGTAGGCCAGTCCTCTGGTCCTACTGGTGTTATAACTACAATGTTAGCTGTAGGCCTGTCCTCTGGTCTCCTGGTGTTATAACTACAATGTTAGCTGTAGGCCAGTCCTCTGGTCCTACTGGTGTTATAACTACAATGTTAGCTGTAGGCCAGTCCTCTGGTCCTACTGGTGTTATAACTACAATGTTAGCTGTAGGCCTGTCCTCTGGTCCTCCTGGTGTTATAACTACAATGTTAGCTGTAGAACTGCCCTCTGGTCTCCTGGTGTTATAACTACAATGTTAGCTGTAGGCCTGTCCTCTGGTCTCCTGGTGTTATAACTACAATGTTAGCTGTAGGCCTGTCCTCTGGTCTCCTGGTGTTATAACTACAATGTTAGCTGTAGGCCAGTCCTCTGGTCCTACTGGTGTTATAACTACAATGTTAGCTGTAGGCCTGTCCTCTGGTCTCCTGGTGTTATAACTACAATGTTAGCTGTAGGCCTGTCCTCTGGTCCTACTGGTGTTATAACTACAATGTTAGCTGTAGGCCAGTCCTCTGGTCCTACTGGTGTTATAACTACAATGTTAGCTGTAGGCCAGTCCTCTGGTCCTACTGGTGTTATAACTACAATGTTAGCTGTAGGCCAGTCCTCTGGTCTCCTGGTGTTATAACTACAATGTTAGCTGTAGGCCAGTCCTCTGGTCCTACTGGTGTTATAACTACAATGTTAGCTGTAGGCCTGTCCTCTGGTCTCCTGGTGTTATAACTACAATGTTAGCTGTAGGCCAGTCCTCTGGTCCTACTGGTGTTATAACTACAATGTTAGCTGTAGGCCAGTCCTCTGGTCCTACTGGTGTTATAACTACAATGTTAGCTGTAGGCCTGTCCTCTGGTCCTCCTGGTGTTATAACTACAATGTTAGCTGTAGAACTGCCCTCTGGTCTCCTGGTGTTATAACTACAATGTTAGCTGTAGGCCTGTCCTCTGGTCTCCTGGTGTTATAACTACAATGTTAGCTGTAGGCCTGTCCTCTGGTCTCCTGGTGTTATAACTACAATGTTAGCTGTAGGCCAGTCCTCTGGTCCTACTGGTGTTATAACTACAATGTTAGCTGTAGGCCTGTCCTCTGGTCTCCTGGTGTTATAACTACAATGTTAGCTGTAGGCCTGTCCTCTGGTCTCCTGGTGTTATAACTACAATGTTAGCTGTAGGCCAGTCCTCTGGTCCTCCTGGTGTTATAACTACAATGTTAGCTGTAGGCCTGTCCTCTGGTCCTACTGGTGTTATAACTACAATGTTAGCTGTAGGCCAGTCCTCTGGTCCTACTGGTGTTATATCTACAATGTTAGCTGTAGGCCAGTCCTCTGGTCTCCTGGTGTTATAACTACAATGTTAGCTGTAGGCCAGTCCTCTGGTCCTACTGGTGTTATAACTACAATGTTAGCTGTAGGCCAGTCCTCTGGTCCTACTGGTGTTATAACTACAATGTTAGCTGTAGGCCAGTCCTCTGGTCCTACTGGTGTTATAACTACAATGTTAGCTGTAGGCCTGCCCTCTGGTCCTCCTGGTGTTATAACTACAATGTTAGCTGTAGGCCAGTCCTCTGGTCCTACTGGTGTTATAACTACAATGTTAGCTGTAGGCCTGCCCTCTGGTCTCCTGGTGTTATATCTACAATGTTAGCTGTATGCCAGTCCTCTGGTCCTACTGGTGTTATAACTACAATGTTAGCTGTAGGCCAGTCCTCTGGTCTCCTGGTGTTATAACTATAATGTTAGCTGTAGGCCTGCCCTCTGGTCCTAATGGTGTTATAACTACAATGTTAGCTGTAGGCCTGTCCTCTGGTCCTACTGGTGTTATAACTACAATGTTAGCTGTAGGCCAGTCCTCTGGTCTCCTGGTGTTATAACTACAATGTTAGCTGTAGGCCTGTCCTCTGGTCCTACTGGTGTTATAACTATAATGTTAACTGTAGGCCTGTCCTCTGGTCTCCTGGTGTTATAACTACAATGTTAGCTGTAGGCCAGTCCTCTGGTCCTACTGGTGTTATAACTACAATGTTAGCTGTAGGCCAGTCCTCTGGTCTCCTGGTGTTATAACTACAATGTTAGCTGTAGGCCAGTCCTCTGGTCTCCTGGTGTTATAACTACAATGTTAGCTGTAGGCCAGTCCTCTGGTCCTACTGGTGTTATAACTACAATGTTAGCTGTAGGCCAGTCCTCTGGTCCTACTGGTGTTATAACTATAATGTTAGCTGTAGGCCTGCCCTCTGGTCCTACTGGTGTTATAACTACAATGTTAGCTGTAGGCCAGTCCTCTGGTCTCCTGGTGTTATAACTACAATGTTAGCTGTAGGTCAGTCCTCTGGTCCTACTGGTGTTATAACTACAATGTTAGCTGTAGGCCAGTCCTCTGGTCGTACTGGTGTTATAACTACAATGTTAGCTGTAGGCCAGTCCTCTGGTCCTACTGGTGTTATAACTACAATGTTAGCTGTAGGCCTGCCCTCTGGTCCTCCTGGTGTTATAACTACAATGTTAGCTGTAGGCCAGTCCTCTGGTCCTACTAGTGTTATAACTACAATGTTAGCTGTAGGCCTGCCCTCTGGTCTCCTGGTGTTATATCTACAATGTTAGCTGTAGGCCAGTCCTCTGGTCCTACTGGTGTTATAACTACAATGTTAGCTGTAGGCCTGTCCTCTGGTCTCCTGGTGTTATAACTAGAATGTTAGCTGTAGGCCTGTCCTCTGGTCTCCTGGTGTTATAACTACAATGTTAGCTGTAGGCCAGTCCTCTGGTCCTCCTGGTGTTATAACTACAATGTTAGCTGTAAGCCTGTCCTCTGGTCCTACTGGTGTTATAACTACAATGTTAGCTGTAGGCCAGTCCTCTGGTCCTACTGGTGTTATAACTATAATGTTAGCTGTAGGCCTGCCCTCTGGTCCTACTGGTGTTATAACTACAATGTTAGCTGTAGGCCAGTCCTCTGGTCTCCTGGTGTTATAACTACAATGTTAGCTGTAGGTCAGTCCTCTGGTCCTACTGGTGTTATAACTACAATGTTAGCTGTAGGCCAGTCCTCTGGTCGTACTGGTGTTATAACTACAATGTTAGCTGTAGGCCAGTCCTCTGGTCCTACTGGTGTTATAACTACAATGTTAGCTGTAGGCCTGCCCTCTGGTCCTCCTGGTGTTATAACTACAATGTTAGCTGTAGGCCAGTCCTCTGGTCCTACTAGTGTTATAACTACAATGTTAGCTGTAGGCCTGCCCTCTGGTCTCCTGGTGTTATATCTACAATGTTAGCTGTAGGCCAGTCCTCTGGTCCTACTGGTGTTATAACTACAATGTTAGCTGTAGGCCTGTCCTCTGGTCTCCTGGTGTTATAACTAGAATGTTAGCTGTAGGCCTGTCCTCTGGTCTCCTGGTGTTATAACTACAATGTTAGCTGTAGGCCAGTCCTCTGGTCCTCCTGGTGTTATAACTACAATGTTAGCTGTAAGCCTGTCCTCTGGTCCTACTGGTGTTATAACTACAATGTTAGCTGTAGGCCAGTCCTCTGGTCCTACTGGTGGTATAACTATAATGTTAGCTGTAGGCCTGCCCTCTGGTCCTACTGGTGTTATATCTACAATGTTAGCTGTAGGCCAGTCCTCTGGTCTCCTGGTGTTATAACTACAATGTTAGCTGTAGGCCAGTCCTCTGGTCTCCTGGTGTTATAACTACAATGTTAGCTGTAGGTCAGTCCTCTGGTCCTACTGGTGTTATAACTACAATGTTAGCTGTAGGCCAGTCCTCTGGTCCTACTGGTATTATAACTACAATGTTAGCTGTAGGCCAGTCCTCTGGTCCTACTGGTGTTATAACTACAATGTTAGCTGTAGGCCAGTCCTCTGGTCCTACTGGTGTTATAACTACAATGTTAGCTGTAGGCCTGTCCTCTGGTCTCCTGGTGTTATAACTACAATGTTAGCTGTAGGCCTGTCCACTGGTCCTACTGGTGTTATAACTATAATGTTAACTGTAGGCCTGTCCTCTGGTCTCCTGGTGTTATAACTACAATGTTAGCTGTAGGCCAGTCCTCTGGTCTCCTGGTGTTATAACTACAATGTTAGCTGTAGGCCAGTCCTCTGGTCTCCTGGTGTTATAACTACAATGTTAGCTGTAGGCCAGTCCTCTGGTCCTACTGGTGTTATAACTACAATGTTAGCTGTAGGCCAGTCCTCTGGTCCTACTGGTGTTATAACTATAATGTTAGCTGTAGGCCTGCCCTCTGGTCCTACTGGTGTTATAACTACAATGTTAGCTGTAGGCCAGTCCTCTGGTCTCCTGGTGTTATAACTACAATGTTAGCTGTAGGTCAGTCCTCTGGTCCTACTGGTGTTATAACTACAATGTTAGCTGTAGGCCAGTCCTCTGGTCGTACTGGTGTTATAACTACAATGTTAGCTGTAGGCCAGTCCTCTGGTCCTGGTGTTATAACTGGCTGTTATAACTACAATGTTAGCTGTAGGCCTGCCCTCTGGTCCTCCTGGTGTTATAACTACAATGTTAGCTGTAGGCCAGTCCTCTGGTCCTACTAGTGTTATAACTACAATGTTAGCTGTAGGCCTGCCCTCTGGTCTCCTGGTGTTATATCTACAATGTTAGCTGTAGGCCAGTCCTCTGGTCCTACTGGTGTTATAACTACAATGTTAGCTGTAGGCCTGTCCTCTGGTCTCCTGGTGTTATAACTAGAATGTTAGCTGTAGGCCTGTCCTCTGGTCTCCTGGTGTTATAACTACAATGTTAGCTGTAGGCCAGTCCTCTGGTCCTCCTGGTGTTATAACTACAATGTTAGCTGTAAGCCTGTCCTCTGGTCCTACTGGTGTTATAACTACAATGTTAGCTGTAGGCCAGTCCTCTGGTCCTACTGGTGGTATAACTATAATGTTAGCTGTAGGCCTGCCCTCTGGTCCTACTGGTGTTATATCTACAATGTTAGCTGTAGGCCAGTCCTCTGGTCTCCTGGTGTTATAACTACAATGTTAGCTGTAGGCCAGTCCTCTGGTCTCCTGGTGTTATAACTACAATGTTAGCTGTAGGTCAGTCCTCTGGTCCTACTGGTGTTATAACTACAATGTTAGCTGTAGGCCAGTCCTCTGGTCCTACTGGTATTATAACTACAATGTTAGCTGTAGGCCAGTCCTCTGGTCCTACTGGTGTTATAACTACAATGTTAGCTGTAGGCCAGTCCTCTGGTCCTACTGGTGTTATAACTACAATGTTAGCTGTAGGCCTGTCCTCTGGTCTCCTGGTGTTATAACTACAATGTTAGCTGTAGGCCTGTCCACTGGTCCTACTGGTGTTATAACTATAATGTTAACTGTAGGCCTGTCCTCTGGTCTCCTGGTGTTATAACTACAATGTTAGCTGTAGGCCAGTCCTCTGGTCCTACTGGTGTTATAACTACAATGTTAGCTGTAGGCCTGTCCTCTGGTCCTCCTGGTTTTATAACTACAATGTTAGCTGTAGGCCAGTCCTCTGGTCTCCTGGTGTTATAACTACAATGTTAGCTGTAGGCCAGTCCTCTGGTCCTACTGGTGTTATAACTACAATGATAGCTGTAGGCCAGTCCTCTGGTCTCCTGGTGTTATAACTACAATGTTAGTTGTAGGCCAGTCCTCTGGTCCTACTGGTGTTATAACTACAATGTTAGCTGTAGGCCAGTCCTCTGGTCCTACTGGTGTTATAACTACAATGTTAGCTGTAGGCCAGTCCTCTGGTCCTACTGGTGTTATAACTACAATGTTAGCTGTAGGCCAGTCCTCTGGTCCTACTGGTGTTATAACTACAATGTTAGCTGTAGGCCTGTCCTCTGGTCTCCTGGTGTTATATCTACAATGTTAGCTGTAGGCCAGTCCTCTGGTCCTACTGGTGTTATAACTACAATGTTAGCTGTAGGCCTGTCCTCTGGTCTCCTGGTGTTATAACTACAATGTTAGCTGTAGGCCTGTCCTCTGGTCTCCTGGTGTTATAACTACAATGTTAGCTGTAGGCCAGTCCTCTGGTCCTCCTGGTGTTATAACTACAATGTTAGCTGTAAGCCTGTCCTCTGGTCCTACTGGTGTTATAACTACAATGTTAGCTGTAGGCCAGTCCTCTGGTCCTACTGGTGTTATAACTATAATGTTAGCTGTAGGCCTGCCCTCTGGTCCTACTGGTGTTATATCTACAATGTTAGCTGTAGGCCAGTCCTCTGGTCTCCTGGTGTTATAACTACAATGTTAGCTGTAGGCCAGTCCTCTGGTCTCCTGGTGTTATAACTACAATGTTAGCTGTAGGTCAGTCCTCTGGTCCTACTGGTGTTATAACTACAATGTTAGCTGTAGGCCAGTCCTCTGGTCCTACTGGTATTATAACTACAATGTTAGCTGTAGGCCAGTCCTCTGGTCCTACTGGTGTTATAACTACAATGTTAGCTGTAGGCCAGTCCTCTGGTCCTACTGGTGTTATAACTACAATGTTAGCTGTAGGCCTGTCCTCTGGTCTCCTGGTGTTATAACTACAATGTTAGCTGTAGGCCTGTCCTCTGGTCTTACTGGTGTTATAACTATAATGTTAACTGTAGGCCTGTCCTCTGGTCTCCTGGTGTTATAACTACAATGTTAGCTGTAGGCCAGTCCTCTGGTCCTACTGGTGTTATAACTACAATGTTAGCTGTAGGCCTGTCCTCTGGTCCTCCTGGTTTTATAACTACAATGTTAGCTGTAGGCCAGTCCTCTGGTCTCCTGGTGTTATAACTACAATGTTAGCTGTAGGCCAGTCCTCTGGTCCTACTGGTGTTATAACTACAATGTTAGCTGTAGGCCAGTCCTCTGGTCTCCTGGTGTTATAACTACAATGTTAGTTGTAGGCCAGTCCTCTGGTCCTACTGGTGTTATAACTACAATGTTAGCTGTAGGCCTGTCCTCTGGTCTCCTGGTGTTATAACTACAATGTTAGCTGTAGGCCTGTCCTCTGGTCTTACTGGTGTTATAACTATAATGTTAACTGTAGGCCTGTCCTCTGGTCCTCCTGGTTTTATAACTACAATGTTAGCTGTAGGCCAGTCCTCTGGTCTCCTGGTGTTATAACTACAATGTTAGCTGTAGGCCAGTCCTCTGGTCCTACTGGTGTTATAACTACAATGTTAGCTGTAGGCCAGTCCTCTGGTCTCCTGGTGTTATAACTACAATGTTAGTTGTAGGCCAGTCCTCTGGTCCTACTGGTGTTATAACTACACTGTTAGCTGTAGGCCAGTCCTCTGGTCCTACTGGTGTTATAACTACAATGTTAGCTGTAGGCCAGTCCTCTGGTCCTACTGGTGTTATAACTACAATGTTAGCTGTAGGCCAGTCCTCTGGTCCTACTGGTGTTATAACTACAATGTTAGCTGTAGGCCTGTCCTCTGGTCTCCTGGTGTTATAACTACAATGTTAGCTGTAGGCCTGTCCTCTGGTCCTACTGGTGTTATAACTATAATGTTAACTGTAGGCCTGCCCTCTGGTCCTACTGGTGTTATAACTACAATGTTAGCTGTAGGCCAGCCCTCTGGTCCTCCTGGTGTTATAACTACAATGTTAGCTGTAGGCCAGTCCTCTGGTCCTACTGGTGTTATAACTACAATGTTAACTGTAGGCCTGTCCTCTGGTCTCCTGATGTTATAACTACAATGTTAGCTGTAGGCCAGTCCTCTGGTCCTCATGGTGTTATAACTACAATGTTAGCTGTAGGCCTGCCCTCTGGTCCTACTGGTGTTATATCTACAATGTTAGCTGTAGGCCAGTCCTCTGGTCTCCTGGTGTTATAACTACAATGTTAGCTGTAGGCCAGTCCTCTGGTCCTACTGGTGTTATAACTACAATGTTAGCTGTAGGCCAGTCCTCTGGTCCTACTGGTGTTATAACTACAATGTTAGCTGTAGGCCTGTCCTCTGGTCTCCTGGTGTTATAACTACAATGTTAGCTGTAGGCCTGTCCACTGGTCCTACTGGTGTTATAACTATAATGTTAACTGTAGGCCTGTCCTCTGGTCTCCTGGTGTTATAACTACAATGTTAGCTGTAGGCCAGTCCTCTGGTCCTACTGGTGTTATAACTACAATGTTAGCTGTAGGCCTGTCCTCTGGTCCTCCTGGTTTTATAACTACAATGTTAGCTGTAGGCCAGTCCTCTGGTCTCCTGGTGTTATAACTACAATGTTAGCTGTAGGCCAGTCCTCTGGTCCTACTGGTGTTATAACTACAATGATAGCTGTAGGCCAGTCCTCTGGTCTCCTGGTGTTATAACTACAATGTTAGTTGTAGGCCAGTCCTCTGGTCCTACTGGTGTTATAACTACAATGTTAGCTGTAGGCCAGTCCTCTGGTCCTACTGGTGTTATAACTACAATGTTAGCTGTAGGCCAGTCCTCTGGTCCTACTGGTGTTATAACTACAATGTTAGCTGTAGGCCAGTCCTCTGGTCCTACTGGTGTTATAACTACAATGTTAGCTGTAGGCCTGTCCTCTGGTCTCCTGGTGTTATATCTACAATGTTAGCTGTAGGCCAGTCCTCTGGTCCTACTGGTGTTATAACTACAATGTTAGCTGTAGGCCTGTCCTCTGGTCTCCTGGTGTTATAACTACAATGTTAGCTGTAGGCCTGTCCTCTGGTCTCCTGGTGTTATAACTACAATGTTAGCTGTAGGCCAGTCCTCTGGTCCTCCTGGTGTTATAACTACAATGTTAGCTGTAAGCCTGTCCTCTGGTCCTACTGGTGTTATAACTACAATGTTAGCTGTAGGCCAGTCCTCTGGTCCTACTGGTGTTATAACTATAATGTTAGCTGTAGGCCTGCCCTCTGGTCCTACTGGTGTTATATCTACAATGTTAGCTGTAGGCCAGTCCTCTGGTCTCCTGGTGTTATAACTACAATGTTAGCTGTAGGCCAGTCCTCTGGTCTCCTGGTGTTATAACTACAATGTTAGCTGTAGGTCAGTCCTCTGGTCCTACTGGTGTTATAACTACAATGTTAGCTGTAGGCCAGTCCTCTGGTCCTACTGGTATTATAACTACAATGTTAGCTGTAGGCCAGTCCTCTGGTCCTACTGGTGTTATAACTACAATGTTAGCTGTAGGCCAGTCCTCTGGTCCTACTGGTGTTATAACTACAATGTTAGCTGTAGGCCTGTCCTCTGGTCTCCTGGTGTTATAACTACAATGTTAGCTGTAGGCCTGTCCTCTGGTCTTACTGGTGTTATAACTATAATGTTAACTGTAGGCCTGTCCTCTGGTCTCCTGGTGTTATAACTACAATGTTAGCTGTAGGCCAGTCCTCTGGTCCTACTGGTGTTATAACTACAATGTTAGCTGTAGGCCTGTCCTCTGGTCCTCCTGGTTTTATAACTACAATGTTAGCTGTAGGCCAGTCCTCTGGTCTCCTGGTGTTATAACTACAATGTTAGCTGTAGGCCAGTCCTCTGGTCCTACTGGTGTTATAACTACAATGTTAGCTGTAGGCCAGTCCTCTGGTCTCCTGGTGTTATAACTACAATGTTAGTTGTAGGCCAGTCCTCTGGACCTACTGGTGTTATAACTACAATGTTAGCTGTAGGCCTGTCCTCTGGTCTCCTGGTGTTATAACTACAATGTTAGCTGTAGGCCTGTCCTCTGGTCTTACTGGTGTTATAACTATAATGTTAACTGTAGGCCTGTCCTCTGGTCCTCCTGGTTTTATAACTACAATGTTAGCTGTAGGCCAGTCCTCTGGTCTCCTGGTGTTATAACTACAATGTTAGCTGTAGGCCAGTCCTCTGGTCCTACTGGTGTTATAACTACAATGTTAGCTGTAGGCCAGTCCTCTGGTCTCCTGGTGTTATAACTACAATGTTAGTTGTAGGCCAGTCCTCTGGTCCTACTGGTGTTATAACTACACTGTTAGCTGTAGGCCAGTCCTCTGGTCCTACTGGTGTTATAACTACAATGTTAGCTGTAGGCCAGTCCTCTGGTCCTACTGGTGTTATAACTACAATGTTAGCTGTAGGCCAGTCCTCTGGTCCTACTGGTGTTATAACTACAATGTTAGCTGTAGGCCTGTCCTCTGGTCTCCTGGTGTTATAACTACAATGTTAGCTGTAGGCCTGTCCTCTGGTCTCCTGGTGTTATAACTACAATGTTAGCTGTAGGCCAGTCCTCTGGTCCTCCTGGTGTTATAACTACAATGTTAGCTGTAAGCCTGTCCTCTGGTCCTACTGGTGTTATAACTACAATGTTAGCTGTAGGCCAGTCCTCTGGTCCTACTGGTGTTATAACTATAATGTTAGCTGTAGGCCTGCCCTCTGGTCCTACTGGTGTTATATCTACAATGTTAGCTGTAGGCCAGTCCTCTGGTCTCCTGGTGTTATAACTACAATGTTAGCTGTAGGCCAGTCCTCTGGTCTCCTGGTGTTATAACTACAATGTTAGCTGTAGGTCAGTCCTCTGGTCCTACTGGTGTTATAACTACAATGTTAGCTGTAGGCCAGTCCTCTGGTCCTACTGGTATTATAACTACAATGTTAGCTGTAGGCCAGTCCTCTGGTCCTACTGGTGTTATAACTACAATGTTAGCTGTAGGCCAGTCCTCTGGTCCTACTGGTGTTATAACTACAATGTTAGCTGTAGGCCTGTCCTCTGGTCTCCTGGTGTTATAACTACAATGTTAGCTGTAGGCCTGTCCTCTGGTCTTACTGGTGTTATAACTATAATGTTAACTGTAGGCCTGTCCTCTGGTCTCCTGGTGTTATAACTACAATGTTAGCTGTAGGCCAGTCCTCTGGTCCTACTGGTGTTATAACTACAATGTTAGCTGTAGGCCTGTCCTCTGGTCCTCCTGGTTTTATAACTACAATGTTAGCTGTAGGCCAGTCCTCTGGTCTCCTGGTGTTATAACTACAATGTTAGCTGTAGGCCAGTCCTCTGGTCCTACTGGTGTTATAACTACAATGTTAGCTGTAGGCCAGTCCTCTGGTCTCCTGGTGTTATAACTACAATGTTAGTTGTAGGCCAGTCCTCTGGTCCTACTGGTGTTATAACTACAATGTTAGCTGTAGGCCTGTCCTCTGGTCTCCTGGTGTTATAACTACAATGTTAGCTGTAGGCCTGTCCTCTGGTCTTACTGGTGTTATAACTATAATGTTAACTGTAGGCCTGTCCTCTGGTCCTCCTGGTTTTATAACTACAATGTTAGCTGTAGGCCAGTCCTCTGGTCTCCTGGTGTTATAACTACAATGTTAGCTGTAGGCCAGTCCTCTGGTCCTACTGGTGTTATAACTACAATGTTAGCTGTAGGCCAGTCCTCTGGTCTCCTGGTGTTATAACTACAATGTTAGTTGTAGGCCAGTCCTCTGGTCCTACTGGTGTTATAACTACACTGTTAGCTGTAGGCCAGTCCTCTGGTCCTACTGGTGTTATAACTACAATGTTAGCTGTAGGCCAGTCCTCTGGTCCTACTGGTGTTATAACTACAATGTTAGCTGTAGGCCAGTCCTCTGGTCCTACTGGTGTTATAACTACAATGTTAGCTGTAGGCCTGTCCTCTGGTCTCCTGGTGTTATAACTACAATGTTAGCTGTAGGCCTGTCCTCTGGTCCTACTGGTGTTATAACTATAATGTTAACTGTAGGCCTGCCCTCTGGTCCTACTGGTGTTATAACTACAATGTTAGCTGTAGGCCAGCCCTCTGGTCCTCCTGGTGTTATAACTACAATGTTAGCTGTAGGCCAGTCCTCTGGTCCTACTGGTGTTATAACTACAATGTTAACTGTAGGCCTGTCCTCTGGTCTCCTGATGTTATAACTACAATGTTAGCTGTAGGCCAGTCCTCTGGTCCTCATGGTGTTATAACTACAATGTTAGCTGTAGGCCAGTCCTCTGGTCTCCTGGTGTTATAACTACAATGTTAGCTGTAGGCCAGTCCTCTGGTCCTACTGGTGTTATAACTACAATGTTAGCTGTAGGCCTGTCCTCTGGTCCTCCTGGTTTTATAACTACAATGTTAGCTGTAGGCCAGTCCTCTGGTCTCCTGGTGTTATAACTACAATGTTAGCTGTAGGCCAGTCCTCTGGTCCTACTGGTGTTATAACTACAATGTTAGCTGTAGGCCTGTCCTCTGGTCCTCCTGGTGTTATAACTACAATGTTAGCTGTAGGCCAGTCCTCTGGTCTCCTGGTGTTATAAGTACAATGTTAACTGTAGGCCTGTCCTCTGGTCTCCTGGTGTTATAACTACAATGTTAGCTGTAGGCCAGTCCTCTGGTCCTCCTGGTGTTATAACTACAATGTTAGCTGTAGGCCAGTCCTCTGGTCTCCTGGTGTTATAACTACAATGTTAGCTGTAGGCCAGTCCTCTGGTCCTCATGGTGTTATAACTACAATGTTAGCTGTAGGCCAGTCCTCTGGTCTCCTGGTGTTATAACTACAATGTTAGCTGTAGGCCAGTCCTCTGGTCCTACTGGTGTTATAACTACAATGTTAGCTGTAGGCCAGTCCTCTGGTCCTCATGGTGTTATAACTACAATGTTAGCTGTAGGCCAGTCCTCTGGTCTCCTGGTGTTATAACTACAATGTTAGCTGTAGGCCAGTCCTCTGGTCCTCATGGTGTTATAACTACAATGTTAGCTGTAGGCCAGTCCTCTGGTCTCCTGGTGTTATAACTACAATGTTAGCTGTAGGCCAGTCCTCTGGTCCTACTGGTGTTATAACTACAATGTTAGCTGTAGGCCTGTCCTCTGGTCCTCCTGGTTTTATAACTACAATGTTAGCTGTAGGCCAGTCCTCTGGTCTCCTGGTGTTATAACTACAATGTTAGCTGTAGGCCAGTCCTCTGGTCCTACTGGTGTTATAACTACAATGTTAGCTGTAGGCCTGTCCTCTGGTCCTCCTGGTGTTATAACTACAATGTTAGCTGTAGGCCAGTCCTCTGGTCTCCTGGTGTTATAAGTACAATGTTAACTGTAGGCCTGTCCTCTGGTCTCCTGGTGTTATAACTACAATGTTAGCTGTAGGCCAGTCCTCTGGTCCTCCTGGTGTTATAACTACAATGTTAGCTGTAGGCCAGTCCTCTGGTCTCCTGGTGTTATAACTACAATATTAGCTGTAGGCCTGTCCTCTGGTCTCCTGGTGTTATAACTACAATGTTAGCTGTAGGCCTGTCCTCTGGTCTCCTGGTGTTATAACTACACTTTTAGCTGTAGGCCAGCCCTCTGGTCCTACTGGTGTTATAACTATAATGTTAACTGTAGGCCTGCCCTCTGGTCCTACTGGTGTTATAACTACAATGTTAGCTGTAGGCCAGCCCTCCGGTCCTCCTGGTGTTATAACTACAATGTTAGCTGTAGGCCAGTCCTCTGGTCTCCTGGTGTTATAACTACAATGTTAGCTGTAGGCCAGTCCTCTGGTCCTACTGGTGTTATAACTACAATGTTAGCTGTAGGCCTGTCCTCTGGTCCTACTGGTTTTATAACTACAATGTTAGCTGTAGGCCAGTCCTCTGGTCTCCTGGTGTTATAACTACAATGTTAGCTGTAGGCCAGTCCTCTGGTCCTACTGGTGTTATAACTACAATGTTAGCTGTAGGCCTGTCCTCTGGTCCTCCTGGTGTTATAACTACAATGTTAGCTGTAGGCCAGTCCTCTGGTCCTACTGGTATTATAACTACAATGTTAGCTGTAGGCCAGTCCTCTGGTCCTACTGGTGTTATAACTACAATGTTAGCTGTAGGCCAGTCCTCTGGTCCTACTGGTGTTATAACTACAATGTTAGCTGTAGGCCTGTCCTCTGGTCTCCTGGTGTTATAACTACAATGTTAGCTGTAGGCCTGTCCTCTGGTCCTACTGGTGTTATAACTATAATGTTAACTGTAGGCCTGTCCTCTGGTCTCCTGGTGTTATAACTACAATGTTAGCTGTAGGCCAGTCCTCTGGTCCTACTGGTGTTATAACTACAATGTTAGCTGTAGGCCTGTCCTCTGGTCCTCCTGGTTTTATAACTACAATGTTAGCTGTAGGCCAGTCCTCTGGTCTCCTGGTGTTATAACTACAATGTTAGCTGTAGGCCAGTCCTCTGGTCCTACTGGTGTTATAACTACAATGTTAGCTGTAGGCCAGTCCTCTGGTCTCCTGGTGTTATAACTACAATGTTAGTTGTAGGCCAGTCCTCTGGTCCTACTGGTGTTATAACTACAATGTTAGCTGTAGGCCAGTCCTCTGGTCCTACTGGTGTTATAACTACAATGTTAGCTGTAGGCCAGTCCTCTGGTCCTACTGGTGTTATAACTACAATGTTAGCTGTAGGCCAGTCCTCTGGTCCTACTGGTGTTATAACTACAATGTTAGCTGTAGGCCTGTCCTCTGGTCTCCTGGTGTTATAACTACAATGTTAGCTGTAGGCCTGTCCTCTGGTCCTACTGGTGTTATAACTATAATGTTAACTGTAGGCCTGCCCTCTGGTCCTACTGGTGTTATAACTACAATGTTAGCTGTAGGCCAGCCCTCTGGTCCTCCTGGTGTTATAACTACAATGTTAGCTGTAGGCCAGTCCTCTGGTCCTACTGGTGTTATAACTACAATGTTAACTGTAGGCCTGTCCTCTGGTCTCCTGATGTTATAACTACAATGTTAGCTGTAGGCCAGTCCTCTGGTCCTCATGGTGTTATAACTACAATGTTAGCTGTAGGCCAGTCCTCTGGTCTCCTGGTGTTATAACTACAATGTTAGCTGTAGGCCAGTCCTCTGGTCCTACTGGTGTTATAACTACAATGTTAGCTGTAGGCCTGTCCTCTGGTCCTCCTGGTTTTATAACTACAATGTTAGCTGTAGGCCAGTCCTCTGGTCTCCTGGTGTTATAACTACAATGTTAGCTGTAGGCCAGTCCTCTGGTCCTACTGGTGTTATAACTACAATGTTAGCTGTAGGCCTGTCCTCTGGTCCTCCTGGTGTTATAACTACAATGTTAGCTGTAGGCCAGTCCTCTGGTCTCCTGGTGTTATAAGTACAATGTTAACTGTAGGCCTGTCCTCTGGTCTCCTGGTGTTATAACTACAATGTTAGCTGTAGGCCAGTCCTCTGGTCCTCCTGGTGTTATAACTACAATGTTAGCTGTAGGCCAGTCCTCTGGTCTCCTGGTGTTATAACTACAATGTTAGCTGTAGGCCTGTCCTCTGGTCTCCTGGTGTTATAACTACAATGTTAGCTGTAGGCCTGTCCTCTGGTCTCCTGGTGTTATAACTACAATGTTAGCTGTAGGCCTGTCCTCTGGTCCTACTGGTGTTATAACTATAATGTTAACTGTAGGCCTGCCCTCTGGTCCTACTGGTGTTATAACTACAATGTTAGCTGTAGGCCAGCCCTCTGGTCCTACTGGTGTTATAACTATAATGTTAACTGTAGGCCTGCCCTCTGGTCCTACTGGTGTTATAACTACAATGTTAGCTGTAGGCCAGCCCTCTGGTCCTCCTGGTGTTATAACTACAATGTTAGCTGTAGGCCAGTCCTCTGGTCCTACTGGTGTTATAACTACAATGTTAACTGTAGGCCTGTCCTCTGGTCTCCTGGTGTTATAACTACAATGTTAGCTGTAGGCCAGTCCTCTGGTCCTCCTGGTGTTATAACTACAATGTTAGCTGTAGGCCAGTCCTCTGGTCTCCTGGTGTTATAACTACAATGTTAGCTGTAGGCCAGTCCTCTGGTCCTACTGGTGTTATAACTACAATGTTAGCTGTAGGCCTGTCCTCTGGTCCTCCTGGTTTTATAACTACAATGTTAGCTGTAGGCCAGTCCTCTGGTCTCCTGGTGTTATAACTACAATGTTAGCTGTAGGCCAGTCCTCTGGTCCTACTGGTGTTATAACTACAATGTTAGCTGTAGGCCTGTCCTCTGGTCCTCCTGGTTTTATAACTACAATGTTAGCTGTAGGCCAGTCCTCTGGTCTCCTGGTGTTATAACTACAATGTTAGCTGTAGGCCAGTACTCTGGTCCTACTGGTGTTATAACTACAATGTTAGCTGTAGGCCTGTCCTCTGGTCCTCCTGGTTTTATAACTACAATGTTAGCTGTAGGCCAGTCCTCTGGTCTCCTGGTGTTATAACTACAATGTTAGCTGTAGGCCAGTCCTCTGGTCCTACTGGTGTTATAACTACAATGTTAGCTGTAGGCCTGTCCTCTGGTCCTCCTGGTGTTATAACTACAATGTTAGCTGTAGGCCAGTCCTCTGGTCTCCTGGTGTTATAAGTACAATGTTAACTGTAGGCCTGTCCTCTGGTCTCCTGGTGTTATAACTACAATGTTAGCTGTAGGCCAGTCCTCTGGTCTCCTGGTGTTATAACTATAATGTTAACTGTAGGCCTGCCCTCTGGTCTCCTGGTGGTTTTAAACATTAGGACCTCAGATTTTCTCCCCCTATCCTAGATTCCTCTTTTCTCTTCTCCTCCATTGGATCCTGTGTTGGGGTGAAATGGTGCCATTATTGACAACACATGTTCAACAACCACAACTGTTACAAGTGTCAAATTAGCTACCGTAAGAAGAATTCTGTAGTCACGTTTTAGACAGAAGTAAAGAGAATCACAATGGAAGAACAAGCAGAGCGAGAGAGAGTGAGACAGAAAGGGAGAGAGAGAGCAATAGAGAGATAGAGAGAACAATTGAGAGAGAGAGAGCGAGAGAGGGAGAGAGGGGGGCGGGGGAGAGAGAGGGAGAGAGTGGAGAGAGAGAGAGAGAGGGGGGGGGGGGAGAGAGAGAGGGAGAGAAGGGGGAGAGAGAGAGCGAGAGGGGAGAGAGAGGGAGAGAGTGGAGAGAGAGAGGGAGAGAAGGGGGAAGAGAGAGAGGGAGAGAGTGGAGAGAGAGGGGGTGGGGGGGGGGAGAGAGAGGGAGAGAGTGGAGAGAGAGAGGGGGGGGCGGGGCGGGGGAGAGAGAGAGTGAGAGAAGGGGGGAGAGATAGAGTGTAAATCTCAACTCAACACTGTGTTATTCCCCACAAGTTTAAACACACACAAAGATTGAAATGGAACAGAAAGAGACATTCATTTCGAGACACTTGAGAAGATGTTTCTCCAGTAAAGTTCTCTCCCTCTGTGTGTAAAGCTGCAGCCCGAGGGATTCCAGTCTGTAGTTACCACTGGGTGTGTCACGTTCTGACCTTAGTTCCTTTGTTTTGTCTTTTGTTTTAGTTGGTCAGGGCGTGAGTTGGGTGGGTTGTCTGTCTATGATTTTCTATTTCTGTGTTTGGCCTGGTATGGTTCTCAATCAGAGGCAGCTGTCAATCGTTGTCCCTGATTGAGAACCATATTTAGGTAGCCTGTTTTCCATTGTGTTTTGTGGGTGGTTGTTTCCTGTTTAGTGTTTTTGTTTCACTTTTCAGGACTGTTTGTTTGTCGTGTTTGTTGTTTTGTCTAGTGTTGCATATTTCATTAATAATATGAACACTTACCACCCTGCACCTTGGTCCCCCTCTCCTTCCCCAGACGACAAGTGTTACAGGGTGAGGTTACTGCAGCTACCTTTCACTCCCTGGAAAGGATTTGCACACACACACACGCACTGTATCACACATGCACACGCATGCACGCACACACACACACAAACACACACAAACACACTGTAGCTGTTTGTTTGGATTCCTCATTTTTAGGCGTCTCTGGTGAATGCCTGAAGGTCCCCTGGACTGTTTAGAGTCTCTTAGTCAGAGTTGATTACTAGCTGGTGAAATGCTCCAGAACACTCCAAGCCTATTTCATGACCTCTGTAACACACCATCAAATATCTCTTCCAAACTCAAACTTTTGACATGGATTTGGTTTGTTCTTGGTTACATAGTTTATTTTTATTTGAGATCTAGACGTGTTTGAAAAAGTCTGACGTTTCAGTGTGCCAGAGCCAGCCTGGGTTGAACCTAAATGGTAAGTGGAGCAGACACAAACGTATCCAGGGATAGCTAGCAGGCCTAATGACCAACGCAGAAAGGGTTACCCTTAACCACCACGCCTCAACTCCAGACGCCAGGCCAATGTCATAACTGTTGGGAAGAGGGGTCCCTTTTAGATGCACAGTAATATGACATTAGATGACTGATTGGAAGTCAAACTGCCACATGCTTTTACAACATGTGTATATAACAGATATATAGACGATGTATAGATGATGTGATATAAAAACAATATAACATAGGCTCTTACTTTAACCTATGATAAGCCCTTATAATATTATTAGTAATATAATACAAGTAGAATAGAACGAAAACTAATAGAATAAAACTGAATCAAATAGAACACACACACACACGCAGGACTGTAGTTTTCCATACATAGTTACCTGCACATCACAAACACACCCTTGGACAAAGAGGCACATAGGGTTTTCCATTCCACTTGACAGCTCAGTGACAGGATATGAGTCTCGCCACACATAGAACACTTTCTTCATGTTGGGATCTGATTGATTGATTTGTCACCATGGTGATTCATGTAAATGTGTGTTTCAAAAAGACTGGAGGTGTGTTAATCTCTTCCCGCTCTCTCTTTTCTCTTTTCTTCTAAATGTATAACTTTATATTTTTACCTGTAATTCAATCTCCAACAACATTGTGACATAATGATATGGATATCACTGTTCCCAGATCAGAGTTATTGACTGTTGTCTCCACAGACCTGGCTTCTCTCTCTGTTCTGGGAACAATGGTTATCGACAGGACAAAATACACCCTGCTGAGTTTCCTGTCTTCTCTGACTCATCCTGAGTCACGAAGAGTCTGACCTTTTCAGCCTCTCTCTCTCAGACACACACACACACACACACTAATATCACCGAACACGTCACCTGGCTAGGAGTATTAACAGGGCAGTGGTGTGATAAGTGCTCCAGCAGGACCAACAGTCTCTTTGACAACAGATGTTGTTTTTGAGAACAAGAGATAGAAATAATAAGAGAGAACATGTTTTGGTTCAACAGGTGCAGGATACGGCATAGTCTAGTCAGTAAGGGTGTAAGGTTTCCACTGTTATTGCCAGTGCCCCTTCTCTCTTTCTCTCTCTCTCTCCTCTCTTCTCCTCTCTCTCCCTCTTCTCTCTTCTCCTCTCACTACTCCTCTCTCCCTCTCTTCTTCTCTCCTCTCTTCTCCTCTCTCTCCCTCTTCTCTCTCTCTCCCTCTTCTCTCTCTCTCCCTCTTCTCTCTCTCCACCGCTCCCCAGCTGCTACTGTTTCCTGATCAGATCAAAGAACTATGGGGGGAAAGAGAGGGAGGAGAGGGGAGGGAAAAAGAGGAGAATGTGAGGAAAATGAGGTGGATATGCCCCCTGGAAGTTTGGGAGAAAGAAGAGAATAGAGAGGAAAGAAGAGAAGTGAACATGGGGGAAACCCCTTTCCTTAGATTCTCCAAACTGGAGAGGAGAAGAAAGGGGAGGAGATGGAAGGGGAGGAGAAGAAAGGAGGAGAAGAAAGAGCTATCACCTATCACTTGATCCTGGGAGTGGGAGAGAAATAGGAGAGGAGAGGCAAGTGAGGTAAAGCTCAAACTACTGGAAGAGGGATATGTTTGACTCGTGAAAGTTAAGAGAAGGAGGGATGGTTGAGAGGGGAGAGGATGAGAGAAGGAGAGAAGGAGGGGAGGTTGAGAGAAGGTGGGGAGATTGAGAGAAGGAGAGGAGGTTGAGAGAAGGAGAGAAGGAGAGGAGGTTGAGAGAAGGAGAGGTTGAGAGAAGGAGAGGTTGAGAGAAGGAGAGGAGGTTGAGAGGAGTTAAGGAGGGGAGGTTGAGAGAAG
This sequence comes from Oncorhynchus nerka, assembly GCF_034236695.1. Classification (NCBI taxonomy): domain Eukaryota; kingdom Metazoa; phylum Chordata; class Actinopteri; order Salmoniformes; family Salmonidae; genus Oncorhynchus; species Oncorhynchus nerka. Next base: position 60,304,256 of record NC_088418.1, read on the forward strand.
GAGAGGAGGTTGAGAGAAGGAGGGGAGGTTGAGAGAAGGAGGGGATGTTGAGAGAAGGTGGGGAGGTTGAGAGAAGGAGAGAAGGGGAGGTTGAGAGAAGGTGGGGAGGTTGAGAGAAGGAGAGGAGGTTGAGAGAAGGAGAGGAGGTTGAGAGAAGGAGAGGTTGAGAGAAGGAGAGGTTGAGAGAAGGAGAGGAGGTTGAGAGGAGTTAAGGAGGGGAGGTTGAGAGAAGGAGAGGAGGTTGAGAGAAGGTGGAGAGGTTGAGAGAAGGAGGGAGGTTGAGAGCAAGAGGGAAAGTTGAGAGAAGGAGAGGAGGTTGAAAGAAGGAGGGAGGTTGAGAGAAGGAGGGGAGGTTGAGAGAAGGAGAGGAGGTTGAGAGAAGGAGAGGAGGTTGAGAGAAGGAGAGGAGGTTGAGAGAAGGAGGGGATGTTGAGAGAAGGTGGGGAGGTTGAGAGAAGGAGAGAAGGGGGAGGTTGAGAGAAGGTGGGGAGGTTGAGAGAAGGAAGGGAGGTTGAGAGGAGTTAAGGAGGGAGGTTGAGAGAAGGAGAGGAGGTTGAGAGAATGAGAGAAGGAGAGAAGGGGGAGGTTGAGAGAAGGTGGGGAGGTTGAGAGAAGGAATGGAGGTTGAGAGGAGTTAAGGAGGGAGGTTGAGAGAAGGAGAGGAGGTTGAGAGAATGAGAGAAGGAGTGAAGGTTGAGAGAAGGAGGGAAGATTGAGAGAAGGAGAGGAGGTTGAGAGAAGAAGAGGAGGTTGAGAGAAGGAGAGAAGAAGGAGAGGTTGAGAGAAGGTGGGGAGGTTGAGAGAAGGTGGGGAGGTTGAGAGAAGGAGAGGAGGTTGAGAGAAGGAGGGGAGGTTGAGAGAAGGTGGGGAGGTTGATAGAAGGAGGGGAGGTTGAGAGAAGGTGGGGAGGTTGAGAGAAGGAAGGGAGGTTGTTGACGTGAAGGTACTTTTCTCTTATTGTCTGTGCCATCTGGTTGACTGTCCAGCTCCCCCTTCATCCCCCTCTCCTCTCCTCCCTTCATACTGAATGGAATCCGCTCACACCCTCCTTTGTAATGTAGCCTGTCACTCCCCTGCCAGGCACAAGACAAAGGGGCTTACGCCCAGAGTAACTGCTGGCATTGTTCACATACACACACAAACATGGCCATGCACACGCATGCACACAACCACACACACACACACAAACAACCACACACACACTCACAGGCAAATCGTGTAAATGAGCACGTAGGTACCCACACTAAAACATAGATGGGCTCACGAGAACAGAGACACATTATACACTTGACACACACCCACCTTCCTCTGTCACAGAAGGATATCAAAAACAAAGCAGTGAAAAACCAAAGGAAACCAACGTTGTTTAGGCTGACAGAAACAGATGGTGTCCTTGGTGAGCTGCATGTCGGTTTGCCTCTCTGAACAAAACTCTATTTTTGAAAGTTGTTACAGAGCACAGCAGTTTGGTATTTGTCTGCTTCCTCTATTCTACAGACTATTGGATTCTGTGAAAGTCTTTAAAAGCACCTCTACCCAGCATGCTCTGACAACGTGGGTCACACGTTGCCTGTATGCTTGACATGGCACAAGGTGTAGAGATTATGCTCTGCGCAGACAGGTCAGGTTGTGTGTGTGTGTGTGTGTGTGTGTGTGTCTGATGATCTGTCCGTCTTACTTTGGCAACGATGGACTGCCATAAGAAAGTGTGTGTATGGCACACACACCCACTACTAATTCATCCCCTCCTCTCCGTCCCTGACCTCTTGGCACGGCAGTGCTAGTTCCTTAGTCATGATTACTAATAAACTATCCAACACCTGGAAGAGTGTTCTTCTCTAGAGGGAAGGAAATCACTCTCTATTCCTCCCTCTGCTTGGAGCCATCTTACACTGTCACCCTCTTTCTTTCTTTGTTTCCATTTCTCTCTCCTCCTCTCCCCCTCTCTCACTATCTCTAATCCCATCTCTGTCTGCTCCCCCAACACCCCCTTCCCTTTCCCCATCCCTCCTTCATTCTTACCCGTCTGTCAATAAGTGTTGCCTGTCTCTCCTCCTCACCCCTGTCTCTTCCCCTCTCCCACTCATTCAATATGTCTCGTCTCTGTCTCACTGCTCCACCCCCACCCTCTGGCATGGTGACTCTGTGTGTGTGTGTGTGTGTGTGTGTGTGTGTGTGTGTGTGTGTGTGTGTGTGTGTGTGTGTGTGTGTGTACTGATGTCCACCTAGTGACTGAAGCCGGGCCTGTCTGCACGAACCAATAAGCCCCCCTGTCATTAATTCACTAGCCTGCCATTCTCAACCCTTCCCCCACATCTATTTACACCCATAGGGCACAGTGGCCATGAGACTGATTGACTGACACATGGACTGACTGACACATGGACTGACTCACTGAATGAGATTGTCACTCAAATGTGAAGTAAGAGTGTTGGGAGAGTCACACACACAAAGTCCATACCGAATGTGGACAGTTGGCTGTGTCACGAACCGGCTCAAAGCCCGTAACAAAGGGAGACAACGTGGAGATAAGGAGTAGCAAAATATATATTTATTAACTAAAGCAACTAAGTATAATATACAATGGTGTGTGTAATCAGTAATCAGTAGTGTAAGTGAGTGTTTTGCATGCATGAATGTGATAATGCAGGGTGTTGAAAGGTGCCAAAGCAAACAAACAAAAGGCCACCAAGAACCACAACACAATCTACAAAGGTGTCTGCATGGAGAGAGTCCTCTCCATGAATGTGGAAGAAGTCTATTTATCCTGGGAGACACCTGGCCCAGGTGTTTCCCATGTAGCTGACGACCCTCTCAACTCCGCCCACCGGCATCCTAATAAGGAAACAAGAACAAAGACAGAATACGGCAGACAGAGTGGGAGGGTCGTCACATTCCCCCCCATAAAACCGGGGACCAACAAGGACCCCGGAACAACATACCAGCCTCCCGCGTCCCAAATTGACACAGGCCTCCCGCGTCCCAAATTGACACAGGCCTCCCGCGTCCCAAATTGACACAGGCCTCCCGCGTCCCAAATTGACACAGGCCTCCCGCGTCCCAAATTGACACAGGCCTCCCGCGTCCCAAATTGACACAGGCCTCTGCGTCCCAAATTGACACAGGCCTCTGCGTCCCAAATTGACACAGGCCTCTGCGTCCCAAATTGACACAGGCCTCTGCGTCCCAAATTGACACAGGCTTCTGCGTCCCAAATTGACACAGGCCTCTGCGTCCCAAATTGACACAGGCCTCTGCGTCCCAAATTGACACAGGCCTCTGCGTCCCAAATTGGTGAGGGGTTATGTGTTCACACCTCCACCTGCCCCAACCAACCTCCTCCTCCTCAGACCTCAGCAACCTTTGCGCATAGGAAGCAATATTTAAGAGGAAAGAAGAACACAAGACCAGGAGGGAACAGACAGGAAAGATAGAACATGACAACCCGAAACAATGGTCAGTCATGTAAACATTCAGGAACATGGCACAAAAGACCAACAGCTACAAACTCCAACGAAAAGAACATCAGGGTCCTTCTTAATTTTTACAACTCCCAACGATTCATAGTCACTTCCAACGATTCATAGTCACTTCCAACGATTCATAGTCACTTCCAACGATTCATAGTCACTTCCAACGATTCATAGTCACTTCCAACGATTCATAGTCACTTCCAACGAAACAGAATTTCACTAATTTCAATCATTTAAGCTTGTAGTGTTCAGCGATCTTCAACAGCTGTTCTTAAGTACATCATTCTAACAGGTCCTCTGATGGAAAGCGAATGACTTGTATACATGAGACACCATAGTCATAAGTAAATAATATTGCTCAACTCCTCTGCTGAGCACATCAGACCACAACCAGAGAAATGACAATCACCCTGAGCACCACAGAAGAGAGATGAGATACGGAGCTTCCCCAAAACCTACAATAACTCAACCCTAGTCTTCGTGCAGATTTGCGGTGGGTATTTACTGCACTGTAGCCTGCTGGCAAGGAAATAGAACTCCCCAGCATGCTGGCAAATTCCACCAAGCCACGGACGTGCCCCCGAGACAACTGCTCAGTCCACAGACACCACACAAAAATAACAAACATTTAACCATGCCCAACATGTCCAAAATTGAAACACGTCGCTAAGCCTATCAGGGGAAAAAGGCTATAGCTCCGGGTAGCAAGTTCCACTACCCTACACAAATCTCCTACCGAGGTACACAGCCGATTTACTCACCTCCTCAGACTGACTTCCCAACAGAAAGTAGAACAAGAGTTCAGGCTAGGCAAGGCCTGGAAACTAACCATTATACTCTCTCCAACGCAGCACACAAACCAAACAACAAAGGCAACCAATACTGGGCCGATCACTCTCAAACACCATATTCAAACCAAACACGTACCTCCACGGTCTCCCAAACCAATAGTTCAAAGATCCCGGATGAGCCCCCACTTGTCACGAACCGGCTCAAAGTCCGTAACAAAGGGAGACAACGTGGAGATAAGGAGTAGCAAAATATATATTTATTAACTAAAGCAACTAAGTATAATATACAATGGTGTGTGTAATCAGTAATCAGTAGTGTAAGTGAGTGTTTTGCATGCATGAATGTGATAATGCAGGGTGTTGAAAGGTGCCAAAGCAAACAAACAAAAGGCCACCAAGAACCACAACACAATCTACAAAGGTGTCTGCATGGAGAGAGTCCTCTCCATGAATGTGGAAGAGGTCTATTTATCCTGGGAGACACCTGGCCCAGGTGTTTCCCATGTAGCTGACGACCCTCTCAACTCCGCCCACCGGCATCCTAATAAGGAAACAAGAACAAAGACAGAATACGGCAGACAGAGTGGGAGGGTCGTCACAGCTGGTCAAGGATGTTGTGCTGGAAGCACGGGGGTGGCAACATCATGTTGTGGGGGTGCTTTGCTGCAGGAGGGACTGGTGCACTTCACAAAATAGATGGCATCATGAGGGAGGAAAATTAGGTGGATATATTGAAGCAACATCTCAAGACAGCCAGGAAATTAAAGCTTGGTCGCAAATATGTCTTCCAAATGGACAATGACCACAAGCATACTTCCAAAGTTGTGCCAAAATGGCTTAAGGACTACAAAGTCAAGGTATTGGAGTGGCCATCACAAAGCCCTGACCTCAATCCTATAGAAAATTTGTGGGCTGCACTGAAAAAGCGTGTGCGAGCAAGGAGGCCTACAAACCTGACTCAGTTATACCAGCTTTGTCAGAAGGAATGGGCCAAAATTCACCCAATTTATTGTGGGAAGCTTGTGGAAGGCTACCCGAAACGTTTGACCCAAGTTAAACAATTTAAAGGCAATGCTACCAAATACTAATTGAGTGTATGTAAACTTCTGACCCACTGGGAATTTGATGAAATAAATCAATCTGAAATAAATCATTCTCTCTACTATTATTCTGACATTTCACATTCTTAAAATAAAGTGGTGATCCTAAGTGCCCTACGACAGGGAATTTTTACTGGGATTAAATGTCAGGAATTGTGAAAAACTGAGTTTAAATGTACTTGGCTGAGGTGTATGTAAACTTCTGACTTCAACTGTATAATATACATTTACATTACATTTAAGTCATTTAGCAGACGCTCTTATCCAGAGCGACTTACAAATTGGTGCATTCACCTTATGACCTCCAGTGGAACAGTAGTGCATCTAAATCTTTTCAGGGGGAGGGGGGGGTGAGAGGGATTACTTTATCCTATCCTAGGTATTCCTTAAAGAGGTGGGGTTTCAGGTGTCTCCGGAAGGTGGTGATTGACTCCGCTGTCCTGGCGTCGTGAGGGAGTTTGTTCCACCATTGGGGGGCCAGAGCAGCGAACAGTTTTGACTGGGCTGAGCGGGAACTGTACTTCCTCAGTGGTAGGGAGGCGAGCAGGCCAGAGGTGGATGAACGCAGTGCCCTTGTTTGGGTGTAGGGCCTGATCAGAGCCTGGAGGTACTGAGGTGCCGTTCCCCTCACAGCTCCGTAGGCAAGCACCATGGTCTTGTAGCGGATGCGAGCTTCAACTGGAAGCCAGTGGAGGGAGCGGAGGAGCGGGGTGACGTGAGAGAACTTGGGAAGGTTGAACACCAGACGGGCTGCGGCGTTCTGGATGAGTTGTAGGGGTTTAATGGCACAGGCAGGAGCCCAGCCAACAGCGAGTTGCAGTAATCCAGACGGGAGATGACAAGTGCCTGGATTAGGACCTGCGCCGCTTCCTGTGTGAGGCAGGGTCGTACTCTGCGGATGTTGTAGAGCATGAACCTACAGGAACGGGCCACCGCCTTGATGTTAGTTGAGAACGACAGGGTGTTGTCCAGGATCACGCCAAGGTTCTTAGCGCTCTGGGAGGAGGACACAATGGAGTTGTCAACCGTGATGGCGAGATCATGGAACGGGCAGTCCTTCCCGGGAGGAAGAGCAGCTCCGTCTTGCCGAGGTTCAGCTTGAGGTGGTGATCCGTCATCCACACGGATATGTCTGCCAGACATGCAGAGATGCGATTCGCCACCTGGTCATCAGAAGGGGGAAAGGAGAAGATTAATTGTGTGTCGTCTGCATAGCAATGATAGGAGAGACCATGTGAGGTTATGACAGAGCCAAGTGACTTGGTGTATAGCGAGAATAGGAGAGGGCCTAGAACAGAGCCCTGGGGGACACCAGTGGTGAGAGCACGTGGTGTGGAGACGGATTCTCGCCACGCCACCTGGTAGGAGCGACCTGTCAGGTAGGACGCAATCCAAGCGTGGGCCGCGCCGGAGATGCCCAACTCGGAGAGGGTGGAGAGGAGGATCTGATGGTTCACAGTATCGAAGGCAGCCGATAGGTCTAGAAGGATGAGAGCAGAGGAGAGAGAGTTAGCTTTAGCAGTGCGGAGCGCCTCCGTGATACAGAGAAGAGCAGTCTCAGTTGAATGACTAGTCTTGAAACCTGACTGATTTGGATCAAGAAGGTCATTCTGAGAGAGATAGCGGGAGAGCTGGCCAAGGACGGCACGTTCAAGAGTTTTGGAGAGAAAAGAAAGAAGGGATACTGGTCTGTAGTTGTTGACATCGGAGGGATCGAGTGTAGGTTTTTTCAGAAGGGGTGCAACTCTCGCTCTCTTGAAGACGGAAGGGGCGTAGCCAGCGGTCAGGGATGAGTTGATGAGCGAGGTGAGGTAAGGGAGGAGGTCTCCGGAAATGGTCTGGAGAAGAGAGGAGGGGATAGGGTCAAGCGGGCAGGTTGTAGGGCGGCCGGCCGTCACAAGACGCGAGATTTCATCTGGAGAGAGAGGGGAGAAAGAGGTCAGAGCACAGGGTAGGGCAGTGTGAGCAGAACCAGCGGTGTCGTTTGACTTAGCAAACGAGGATCGGATGTCGTCGACCTTCTTTTCAAAATGGTTGACGAAGTCATCTGCAGAGAGGGAGGAGGGGGAGGGGAGGAGGATTCAGGAGGGAGGAGAAGGTTGCAAAGAGCTTCCTAGGGTTAGAGGCAGATGCTTGGAATTTAGAGTGGTAGAAAGTGGCTTTAGCAGCAGAGAGAGAAGAGGAAAATGTAGAGAGGAGGGAGTGAAAGGATGTCAGGTCCGCAGGGAGGCGAGTTTTCCTCCATTTCCGCTCGGCTGCCCGGAGCCTGTTCTGTGAGCTCGCAATGAGTCGTCGAGCCACGGAGCGGGAGGGGAGGACCGAGCCGGCCTGGAGGATAGGGGACATAGAGAGTCAAAGGATGCAGAAAGGGAGGAGAGGAGGGTTGAGGAGGCAGAATCAGGAGATAGGTTGGAGAAGGTTTGAGCAGAGGGAAGAGATGATAGGATGGAAGAGGAGAGAGTAGCGGGGAGAGAGAGCGAAGGTTGGGACGGCGCGATACCATCCGAGTAGGGGCAGTGTGGGAAGTGTTGGATGAGAGCGAGAGGGAAAAGGATACAAGGTAGTGGTCGGAGACTTGGAGGGGAGTTGCAACGAGGTTAGTGGAAGAACAGCATCTAGTAAAGATGAGGTCGAGCGTATTTCCTGCCTTGTGAGTAGGGGGAAGGTGAGAGGGTGAGGTCAAAAGAGGAGAGGAGTGGAAAGAAGGAGGCAGAGAGGAATGAGTCAAAGGTAGGCATGGGGAGGTTAAAGTCGCCCAGAACTGTGAGAGGTGAGCCGTCCTCAGGAAAGGAGCTTATCAAGGCATCAAGCTCATTGATGAACTCTCCGAGGGAACCTGGAGGGCGATAAATGATAAGGATGTTAAGCTTGAAAGGGCTGGTAACTGTGACAGCATGGAATTCAAAGGAGGCGATAGACAGATGGGTAAGGGAGAAAGAGAGAATGACCACTTGGGAGAGATGAGGATCCCGGTGCCACCACCCCGCTGACCAGAAGCTCTCGGGGTGTGCGAGAACACGTGGGCAGACGAAGAGAGAGCAGTAGGAGTAGCAGTGTTGTCTGTGGTGATCCATGTTTCCGTCAGTGCCAAGAAGTCGAGGGACTGGAGGGAGACATAGGCGGAGATGAACTCTGCCTTGTTGGCCGCAGATCGGCAGTTCCAGAGGCTACCGGAGACCTGGAACTCCACGTGGGTCGTGCGCGCTGGGACCACCAGATTAGGGTGGCCGCGGCCACGCGGTGTGGAGCGTTTGTATGGTCTGTGCAGAGAGGAGAGAACAGGGATAGACAGACACATAGTTGACAGGCTACACAAGAGGCTACGCTAATGCAAAGGAGATTGGAATGACAAGTGGACTACACGTCACGAGTGTTCAGAGAGTTAAGCTTACGTAGCAAGAATCTTATTGACTAAAATGATTAAAATGATACAGTACTGCTGAAGTAGGCTAGCTGGCAGAGGCTGCGTTGTTGACTAAGTAGGCTAGTTGGCATTGGCTGCGTTGTTGACACTACACTAATCAAGTCGTTCCGTTGAGTGTAATAGTTTCTACTGTGCTGCTATTCGGGGCTAGCTGGCTAGCTAGCAGTGTTGATTACGTTACGTTGCGTTAAAAGAACGACAATAGCTGGCTAACTAACCTATATACACAACTAGCTATGTGTGTGTTCTGTGTTGGTGCAAGTGTGTGTTGATCGTATGCACATGCACCATGCTGCAGCCAGTTGGTAAGCCCTGAAAATATAGCAGCTCCCCCCATATTCCATGGCATCAAAAGTAGGCCAAGCATGTGCAGCCCCACATTCAAATGCGTCTTTCATGTCACAGCTTGATGCTGCCACCGATTTCATGGTGAATCTACATGGTGGTAAATCTCTCTCTGCCTTCAGAGGAAATCAGAAGCACTGGCCAAATAGTCATGACAAGACAGAGAGAGCAGGGCTGTGTCTCAATAGTTAACACAAGACAGAGAGCAGGGCTGTATCTCAATAGTCTGACAAGACAGAGAGAGCAGGGCTGTATCTCAATAGTCATGACAAGAGAGAGCAGGGCTGTATCTCAATAGTCATCACAAGACAGAGAGAGCAGGGCTGTATCTCAATAGTCATAACAAGAGAGAGCAGGGCTGTATCTCAATAGTCATCACAAGACAGAGAGAGCAGGGCTGTATCTCAATAGTCATCACAAGACAGAGAGAGCAGGGCTGTATCTCAATAGTCATCACAAGACAGAGAGAGCAGGGCTGTATCTCAATAGTTATTACAAGACAGAGAGAGCAGGGCTGTATCTCAATAGTCATCACAAGACAGAGAGAGCAGGGCTGTATCTCAATAGTCTTCACAAGACAGAGAGAGCAGGGCTGTATCTCAATAGTCATGACAAGAGAGAGCAGGGCTGTATCTCAATAGTCATCACAAGACAGAGAGAGCAGGGCTGTATCTCAATAGTCATAACAAGACAGAGAGAGCAGGGCTGTGTCTCAATAGTCATGACAAGACAAAGAGAGCAGGGCTGTATCTCAATAGTCATGACAAGAGAGAGCAGGGCTGTATCTCAATAGTCTTCACAAGACAGAGAGAGCAGGGCTGTAATCTCAATAGTCATCACAAGACAGAGAGAGCAGGGCTGTATCTCAATAGTCATCACAAGACAGAGAGAGCAGGGCTGTATCTCAATAGTCATCACAAGACAGAGAGAGCAGGACTGTATCTCAATAGTCATAACAAGACAGAGAGAGCAGGGCTGTATCTCAATAGTCATCACAAGACAGAGAGAGCAGGGCTGTATCTCAATAGTCATGACAAGAGAGAGCAGGGCTGTATCTCAATAGTCTTGACAAGAGAGAGCAGGGCTGTATCTCAATAGTCATGACAAGAGAGAGCAGGGCTGTATCTCAATAGTCATGACAAGAGAGAGCAGGGCTGTATCTCAATAGTCATCACAAGACAGAGAGAGCAGGGCTGTATCTCAATAGTCATCACAAGACAGAGAGAGCAGGGCTGTATCTTAATAGTGATGACAAGACAAAGAGAGCAGGGCTGTATCTCAATAGTCATGACAAGAGAGAGCAGGGCTGTATCTTAATAGTCATAACAAGACAGAGAGAGCAGGGCTGTATCTTAATAGTCATGACAAGAAAAAGAGAGCAGGGTTGTATCTCAATAGTCATGACAAGACAGAGAGAGCAGGGCTGTATCTAAATAGTCATAACAAGACAGAGAGAGCAGGGCTGTATCTCAATAGTCATGACAAGACAGAGAGAGCAGGGCTGTATCTCAATAGTCATCACAAGACAGAGAGAGCAGGGCTGTATCTCAATAGTCATCACAAGACAGAGAGAGCAGGGCTGTATCTCAATAGTCATGACAAGACAGAGGGAGCAGGGCTGTATCTCAATAGTCATAACAAGACAGAGAGAGCAGGGATGTATCTCAATAGTCATCACAAGGCAGAGAGAGCAGGGCTGTATCTCAATAGTCATGACAAGACAGAGAGAGCAGGGCTGTATCTCAATAGTCATGACAAGACAGAGAGAGCAGGGCTGTATCTCAATAGTCATAACAAGACAGAGAGAGCAGGGCTGTATCTCAATAGTCATGACAAGACAGAGAGAGCAGGGCTGTATCTCAATAGTCATGACAAGACAGAGATAGCAGGGCTGTATCTCAATAGTCATGAAAAGACAGAGAGAGAAGGGCTGTATCTCAATAGTCATCACAAGACAGAGAGAGCAGGGCTGTATCTCAATAGTCTGACAAGACAGAGAGAGCAGGGCTGTATCTCAATAGTCTGACAAGACAGAGAGAGCAGGGCTGTATCTCAATAGTCTAACAAGACAGAGAGAGCAGGGCTGTATCTCAATAGTCATGACAAGACAGAGAGAGCAGGGCTGTATCTCAATAGTTATTACAAGACAGAGAGAGCAGGGCTGTATCTCAATAGTCATGACAAGACAGAGAGCAGGGCTGTATCTCAATAGTCATCACAAGACAGAGAGCAGGGCTGTATCTCAATAGTTATGACAAGACAGATAGAGCATGGCTGTATCTCAATAGTCATGACAAGACAGAGAGAGCAGGGCTGTATCTCAATAGTCATCACAAGACAAAGAGAGCAGGGCTGTATCTCAATAGTCATCACAAGACAGAGAGAGCAGGGCTGTATCTCAATAGTCATGACAAGACAGAGAGAGCAGGGCTGTATCTCAATAGTCATGACAAGACAGAGAGAGCAGGGCTGTATCTCAATAGTCATGACAAGAGAGAGAGAGCAGGGCTGTATCTCAATAGTCATCACAAGACAGAGAGAGCAGGGCTGTATCTATATAGTCTCACAAGACAGAGAGAGCAGGGCTGTATCTCAATAGTCATGACAAGACAGAGAGAGCAGGGCTGTATCTCAATAGTCATAACAAGACAGAGAGAGCAGGGCTGTATCTTAATAGTCATGACAAGACAAAGAGAGCAGGGCTGTATCTCAATAGTCATGACAAGAGAGAGCAGGGCTGTATCTCAATAGTCATAACAAGACAGAGAGAGCAGGGCTGTATCGCAATAGTCATGACAAGGCAGAGAGAGCAGGGCTGTATCTCAATAGTCATCACAAGACAGAGAGAGCAGGGCTGTATCTCAATAGTCATAACAAGACAGAGAGAGCAGGGCTGTATCTCAATAGTCATCACAAGACAGAGAGAGCAGGGCTGTATCTCAATAGTCATCACAAGACAGAGAGAGCAGGGCTGTATCTCAATAGTCATCACAAGACAGAGAGAGCAGGGCTGTATCTCAATAGTCTGGACAAGACAGAGAGAGCAGGGCTGTATCTCAATAGTTATTACAAGACAGAGAGCAGGGCTGTATCTCAATAGTCATGACAAGACAGAGAGAGCAGGGCTGTATCTCAATAGTCATGACAAGACAGAGAGAGCAGGGCTGTATCTCAATAGTCATAACAAGACAGAGAGAGCAGGGCTGTATCTCAATAGTCATGACAAGACAGAGAGAGCAGGGCTGTATCTCAATAGTCATGACAAGACAGAGATAGCAGGGCTGTATCTCAATAGTCATGAAAAGACAGAGAGAGAAGGGCTGTATCTCAATAGTCATCACAAGACAGAGAGAGCAGGGCTGTATCTCAATAGTCTGACAAGACAGAGAGAGCAGGGCTGTATCTCAATAGTCTGACAAGACAGAGAGAGCAGGGCTGTATCTCAATAGTCTAACAAGACAGAGAGAGCAGGGCTGTATCTCAATAGTCATGACAAGACAGAGAGAGCAGGGCTGTATCTCAATAGTTATTACAAGACAGAGAGAGCAGGGCTGTATCTCAATAGTCATGACAAGACAGAGAGCAGGGCTGTATCTCAATAGTCATCACAAGACAGAGAGCAGGGCTGTATCTCAATAGTTATGACAAGACAGATAGAGCATGGCTGTATCTCAATAGTCATGACAAGACAGAGAGAGCAGGGCTGTATCTCAATAGTCATCACAAGACAAAGAGAGCAGGGCTGTATCTCAATAGTCATCACAAGACAGAGAGAGCAGGGCTGTATCTCAATAGTCATGACAAGACAGAGAGAGCAGGGCTGTATCTCAATAGTCATGACAAGACAGAGAGAGCAGGGCTGTATCTCAATAGTCATGACAAGAGAGAGAGAGCAGGGCTGTATCTCAATAGTCATCACAAGACAGAGAGAGCAGGGCTGTATCTCAATAGTCTCACAAGACAGAGAGAGCAGGGCTGTATCTCAATAGTCATGACAAGACAGAGAGAGCAGGGCTGTATCTCAATAGTCATAACAAGACAGAGAGAGCAGGGCTGTATCTTAATAGTCATGACAAGACAAAGAGAGCAGGGCTGTATCTCAATAGTCATGACAAGAGAGAGCAGGGCTGTATCTCAATAGTCATAACAAGACAGAGAGAGCAGGGCTGTATCGCAATAGTCATGACAAGGCAGAGAGAGCAGGGCTGTATCTCAATAGTCATCACAAGACAGAGAGAGCAGGGCTGTATCTCAATAGTCATAACAAGACAGAGAGAGCAGGGCTGTATCTCAATAGTCATCACAAGACAGAGAGAGCAGGGCTGTATCTCAATAGTCATCACAAGACAGAGAGAGCAGGGCTGTATCTCAATAGTCATCACAAGACAGAGAGAGCAGGGCTGTATCTCAATAGTCTGGACAAGACAGAGAGAGCAGGGCTGTATCTCAATAGTTATTACAAGACAGAGAGCAGGGCTGTATCTCAATAGTCATGACAAGACAGAGAGAGCAGGGCTGTATCTCAATAGTCATCACAAGACAGAGAGAGCAGGGCTGTATCTCAATAGTCATCACAAGAGAGAGCAGGGCTGTATCTCAATAGTCATCACAAGACAGAGAGAGCAGGGCTGTATCTCAATAGTCATCACAAGACAGAGAGAGCAGGGCTGTATCTCAATAGTCTGGACAAGACAGAGAGAGCAGGGCTGTAATCTCAATAGTTTTACAAGACAGAGAGAGCAGGGCTGTATCTCAATAGTTATTACAAGACAGAGAGAGCAGGGCTGTATCTCAATAGTCATGACAAGACAGAGAGAGCAGGGCTGTATCTCAATAGTCATCACAAGACAGAGAGAGCAGGGCTGTATCTCAATAGTCATCACAAGACAGAGAGAGCAGGGCTGTATCTCAATAGTCTGGACAAGACAGAGAGAGCAGGGCTGTATCTCAATAGTTATTACAAGACAGAGAGCAGGGCTGTATCTCAATAGTCATGACAAGACAGAGAGAGCAGGGCTGTATCTCAATAGTCATGACAAGAGAGAGCAGGGCTGTATCTCAATAGTCATCACAAGACAGAGAGAGCAGGGCTGTATCTCAATAGTCATCACAAGAGAGAGCAGGGCTGTATCTCAATAGTCATCACAAGACAGAGAGAGCAGGGCTGTATCTCAATAGTCATCACAAGACAGAGAGAGCAGGGCTGTATCTCAATAGTCTGGACAAGACAGAGAGAGCAGGGCTGTATCTCAATAGTTATTACAAGACAGAGAGAGCAGGGCTGTATCTCAATAGTCATCACAAGACAGAGAGAGCAGGGCTGTATCTCAATAGTCATAACAAGACAGAGAGAGCAGGGCTGTATCTCAATAGTCATGACAAGAGAGAGCAGGGCTGTATCTCAATAGTCATCACAAGACAGAGAGAGCAGGGCTGTATCTCAATAGTCATGACAAGACAGAGAGAGCAGGGCTGTATCTCAATAGTCATGACAAGACAAAGAGAGCAGGGCTGTATCTCAATAGTCATGACAAGAGAGAGCAGGGCTATATCTCAATAGTCATGACAAGACAGAGAGAGCAGGGCTGTATCTCAATAGTCATAACAAGACAGAGAGAGCAGGGCTGTGTCTCAATAGTCATGACAAGACAAAGAGAGCAGGGCTGTATCTCAATAGTCATGACAAGAGAGAGCAGGGCTGTATCTCAATAGTCATCACAAGACAGAGAGAGCAGGGCTGTATCTCAATAGTCATCACAAGACAGAGAGAGCAGGGCTGTATCTCAATAGTCTGGACAAGACAGAGAGAGCAGGGCTGTATCTCAATAGTTATTACAAGACAGAGAGAGCAGGGCTGTATCTCAATAGTCTTCACAAGACAGAGAGAGCAGGGCTGTATCTCAATAGTCATAACAAGACAGAGAGAGCAGGGCTGTATCTCAATAGTCATGACAAGAGAGAGCAGGGCTATATCTCAATAGTCATGACAAGACAGAGAGAGCAGGGCTGTATCTCAATAGTTATTACAAGACAGAGAGCAGGGCTGTATCTCAATAGTCATGACAAGACAGAGAGAGCAGGGCTGTATCTCAATAGTCATGACAAGAGAGAGCAGGGCTGTATCTCAATAGTCATCACAAGACAGAGAGAGCAGGGCTGTATCTCAATAGTCATCACAAGAGAGAGCAGGGCTGTATCTCAATAGTCATCACAAGACAGAGAGAGCAGGGCTGTATCTCAATAGTCATCACAAGACAGAGAGAGCAGGGCTGTATCTCAATAGTCTGGACAAGACAGAGAGAGCAGGGCTGTATCTCAATAGTTATTACAAGACAGAGAGAGCAGGGCTGTATCTCAATAGTCATCACAAGACAGAGAGAGCAGGGCTGTATCTCAATAGTCATAACAAGACAGAGAGAGCAGGGCTGTATCTCAATAGTCATGACAAGAGAGAGCAGGGCTGTATCTCAATAGTCATCACAAGACAGAGAGAGCAGGGCTGTATCTCAACAGTCATGACAAGACAGAGAGAGCAGGGCTGTATCTCAATAGTCATGACAAGACAAAGAGAGCAGGGCTGTATCTCAATAGTCATGACAAGAGAGAGCAGGGCTATATCTCAATAGTCATGACAAGACAGAGAGAGCAGGGCTGTATCTCAATAGTCATAACAAGACAGAGAGAGCAGGGCTGTGTCTCAATAGTCATGACAAGACAAAGAGAGCAGGGCTGTATCTCAATAGTCATGACAAGAGAGAGCAGGGCTGTATCTCAATAGTCATCACAAGACAGAGAGAGCAGGGCTGTATCTCAATAGTCATCACAAGACAGAGAGAGCAGGGCTGTATCTCAATAGTCTGGACAAGACAGAGAGAGCAGGGCTGTATCTCAATAGTTATTACAAGACAGAGAGAGCAGGGCTGTATCTCAATAGTCATCACAAGACAGAGAGAGCAGGGCTGTATCTCAATAGTCATAACAAGACAGAGAGAGCAGGGCTGTATCTCAATAGTCATGACAAGAGAGAGCAGGGCTATATCTCAATAGTCATGACAAGACAGAGAGAGCAGGGCTGTATCTCAATAGTCATAACAAGACAGAGAGAGCAGGGCTGTGTCTCAATAGTCATGACAAGACAAAGAGAGCAGGGCTGTATCTCAATAGTCATGACAAGAGAGAGCAGGGCTGTATCTCAATAGTCTTCACAAGACAGAGAGAGCAGGGCTGTATCTCAATAGTCATCACAAGACAGAGAGAGCAGGGCTGTATCTCAATAGTCATCACAAGACAGAGAGAGCAGGGCTGTATCGCAATAGTCATCACAAGACAGAGAGAGCAGGGCTGTATCTCAATAGTCATAACAAGACAGAGAGAGCAGGGCTGTATCTCAATAGTCATCACAAGACAGAGAGAGCAGGGCTGTATCTCAATAGTCATGACAAGAGAGAGCAGGGCTGTATCTCAATAGTCTTGACAAGAGAGAGCAGGGCTGTATCTCAATAGTCATGACAAGAGAGAGCAGGGCTGTATCTCAATAGTCATGACAAGAGAGAGCAGGGCTGTATCTCAATAGTCATCACAAGACAGAGAGAGCAGGGCTGTATCTCAATAGTCATCACAAGACAGAGAGAGCAGGGCTGTATCTTAATAGTCATGACAAGACAAAGAGAGCAGGGCTGTATCTCAATAGTCATGACAAGAGAGAGCAGGGCTGTATCTTAATAGTCATAACAAGACAGAGAGAGCAGGGCTGTATCTTAATAGTCATGACAAGACAAAGAGAGCAGGGTTGTATCTCAATAGTCATGACAAGACAGAGAGAGCAGGGCTGTATCTAAATAGTCATAACAAGACAGAGAGAGCAGGGCTGTATCTCAATAGTCATGACAAGACAGAGAGAGCAGGGCTGTATCTCAATAGTCATCACAAGACAGAGAGAGCAGGGCTGTATCTCAATAGTCATCACAAGACAGAGAGAGCAGGGCTGTATCTCAATAGTCATGACAAGACAGAGGGAGCAGGGCTGTATCTCAATAGTCATAACAAGACAGAGAGAGCAGGGCTGTATCTCAATAGTCATGACAAGGCAGAGAGAGCAGGGCTGTATCGCAATAGTCATGACAAGACAGAGAGAGCAGGGCTGTATCTCAATAGTCATAACAAGACAGAGAGAGCAGGGCTGTATCTCAATAGTCATTACAAGACAGAGAGAGCAGGGCTGTATCTCAATAGTCATCACAAGGCAGAGAGAGCAGGGCTGTATCTCAATAGTCATAACAAGACAGAGAGAGCAGGGCTGTATCTCAATAGTCATCACAAGGCAGAGAGAGCAGGGCTGTATCTCAATAGTCATCACAAGGCAGAGAGAGCAGGGCTGTATCTCAATAGTCATGACAAGACAGAGAGAGCAGGGCTGTATCTCAATAGTCATGACAAGACAGAGAGAGCAGGGCTGTAATCTCAATAGTCATAACAAGACAGAGAGAGCAGGGCTGTATCTCAATAGTCATGACAAGACAGAGAGAGCAGGGCTGTATCTCAATAGTCATGACAAGACAGAGAGAGCAGGGCTGTATCTCAATAGTCATGACAAGACAGAGAGAGCAGGGCTGTATCTCAATAGTCTGACAAGACAGAGAGAGCAGGGCTGTATCTCAATAGTCATAACAAGACAGAGAGAGCAGGGCTGTATCTCAATAGTCATCACAAGACAGAGAGAGCAGGGCTGTATCTCAATAGTCATGACAAGACAGAGAGAGCAGGGCTGTATCTCAATAGTCATCACAAGACAGAGAGAGCAGGGCTGTATCTCAATAGTCATAACAAGACAGAGAGAGCAGGGCTGTATCTCAATAGTTATTACAAGACAGAGAGAGCAGGGCTGTATCTCAATAGTCATGACAAGACAGAGAGCAGGGCTGTATCTCAATAGTCATCACAAGACAGAGAGCAGGGCTGTATCTCAATAGTTATGACAAGATAGAGAGAGCATGGCTGTATCTCAATAGTCATGACAAGACAGAGAGAGCAGGGCTGTATCTCAATAGTCATCACAAGACAGAGAGAGCAGGGCTGTATCTCAATAGTCATCACAAGACAAAGAGAGCAGGGCTGTATCTCAATAGTCATCACAAGACAGAGAGAGCAGGGCTGTATCTCAATAGTCATGACAAGACAGAGAGAGCAGGGCTGTATCTCAATAGTCATGACAAGACAGAGAGAGCAGGGCTGTATCTCAATAGTCATGACAAGACAGAGAGAGCAGGGCTGTATCTCAATAGTCATGACAAGAGAGAGAGAGCAGGGCTGTATCTCAATAGTCATCACAAGACAGAGAGAGCAGGGCTGTATCTCAATAGTCTCACAAGACAGAGAGAGCAGGGCTGTATCTCAATAGTCATGACAAGACAGAGAGAGCAGGGCTGTATCTCAATAGTCATAACAAGACAGAGAGAGCAGGGCTGTATCTTAATAGTCATGACAAGACAAAGAGAGCAGGGCTGTATCTCAATAGTCATGACAAGAGAGAGCAGGGCTGTATCTCAATAGTCATAACAAGACAGAGAGAGCAGGGCTGTATCGCAATAGTCATGACAAGGCAGAGAGAGCAGGGCTGTATCTCAATAGTCATCACAAGACAGAGAGAGCAGGGCTGTATCTCAATAGTCATGACAAGACAGAGAGAGCAGGGCTGTATCTCAATAGTCATCACAAGACAGAGAGAGCAGGGCTGTATCTCAATAGTCATGACAAGGCAGAGAGAGCAGGGCTGTATCGCAATAGTCATGACAAGACAGAGAGAGCAGGGCTGTATCTCAATAGTCATAACAAGACAGAGAGAGCAGGGCTGTATCTCAATAGTCATTACAAGACAGAGAGAGCAGGGCTGTATCTCAATAGTCATCACAAGGCAGAGAGAGCAGGGCTGTATCTCAATAGTCATAACAAGACAGAGAGAGCAGGGCTGTATCTCAATAGTCATCACAAGGCAGAGAGAGCAGGGCTGTATCTCAATAGTCATCACAAGGCAGAGAGAGCAGGGCTGTATCTCAATAGTCATGACAAGACAGAGAGAGCAGGGCTGTATCTCAATAGTCATGACAAGACAGAGAGAGCAGGGCTGTAATCTCAATAGTCATAACAAGACAGAGAGAGCAGGGCTGTATCTCAATAGTCATGACAAGACAGAGAGAGCAGGGCTGTATCTCAATAGTCATGACAAGACAGAGAGAGCAGGGCTGTATCTCAATAGTCATGACAAGACAGAGAGAGCAGGGCTGTATCTCAATAGTCTGACAAGACAGAGAGAGCAGGGCTGTATCTCAATAGTCATAACAAGACAGAGAGAGCAGGGCTGTATCTCAATAGTCATGACAAGACAGAGAGAGCAGGGCTGTATCTCAATAGTCATGACAAGACAGAGAGAGCAGGGCTGTATCTCAATAGTCATCACAAGACAGAGAGAGCAGGGCTGTATCTCAATAGTCATGACAAGACAGAGAGAGCAGGGCTGTATCTCAATAGTCATCACAAGACAGAGAGAGCAGGGCTGTATCTCAATAGTCATAACAAGACAGAGAGAGCAGGGCTGTATCTCAATAGTTATTACAAGACAGAGAGAGCAGGGCTGTATCTCAATAGTCATGACAAGACAGAGAGCAGGGCTGTATCTCAATAGTCATCACAAGACAGAGAGCAGGGCTGTATCTCAATAGTTATGACAAGATAGAGAGAGCATGGCTGTATCTCAATAGTCATGACAAGACAGAGAGAGCAGGGCTGTATCTCAATAGTCATCACAAGACAGAGAGAGCAGGGCTGTATCTCAATAGTCATCACAAGACAAAGAGAGCAGGGCTGTATCTCAATAGTCATCACAAGACAGAGAGAGCAGGGCTGTATCTCAATAGTCATGACAAGACAGAGAGAGCAGGGCTGTATCTCAATAGTCATGACAAGACAGAGAGAGCAGGGCTGTATCTCAATAGTCATGACAAGACAGAGAGAGCAGGGCTGTATCTCAATAGTCATGACAAGAGAGAGAGAGCAGGGCTGTATCTCAATAGTCATCACAAGACAGAGAGAGCAGGGCTGTATCTCAATAGTCTCACAAGACAGAGAGAGCAGGGCTGTATCTCAATAGTCATGACAAGACAGAGAGAGCAGGGCTGTATCTCAATAGTCATAACAAGACAGAGAGAGCAGGGCTGTATCTTAATAGTCATGACAAGACAAAGAGAGCAGGGCTGTATCTCAATAGTCATGACAAGAGAGAGCAGGGCTGTATCTCAATAGTCATAACAAGACAGAGAGAGCAGGGCTGTATCGCAATAGTCATGACAAGGCAGAGAGAGCAGGGCTGTATCTCAATAGTCATCACAAGACAGAGAGAGCAGGGCTGTATCTCAATAGTCATGACAAGACAGAGAGAGCAGGGCTGTATCTCAATAGTCATCACAAGACAGAGAGAGCAGGGCTGTATCTCAATAGTCATCACAAGACAGAGAGAGCAGGGCTGTATCTCAATAGTCATCACAAGACAGAGAGAGCAGGGCTGTATCTCAATAGTCATGACAAGACAGAGAGAGCAGGGCTGTATCTCAATAGTCATCACAAGACAGAGAGAGCAGGGCTGTATCTCAATAGTTATTACAAGACAGAGAGAGCAGGGCTGTATCTCAATAGTCATAACAAGACAGAGAGAGCAGGGCTGTATCTCAATAGTTATAACAAGACAGAGAGAGCAGGGCTGTATCTCAATAGTTATTACAAGACAGAGAGAGCAGGGCTGTATCTCAATAGTCATCACAAGACAGAGAGAGCAGGGCTGTATCTCAATAGTCATCACAAGACAGAGAGAGCAGGGTTGTATCTCAATTGTCATCACAAGACAGAGAGAGCAGGGCTGTATCTCAATAGTCATTACAAGACAGAGAGAGCAGGGCTGTATCTCAATAGTCATCACAAGACAGAGAGAGCAGGGCTGTATCTCAATAGTCATGACAAGAGAAAGCAGGGCTGTATCTCAATAGTCATCACAAGACAGAGAGAGCAGGGCTGTATCTCAATAGTCATCACAAGACAGAGAGAGCAGGGCTGTATCTCAATAGTTATTACAAGACAGAGAGGGCAGGGCTGTATCTCAATAGTCTAGAGTGGATTCCTCTCCTTGTCTCTTTTCCATCCAGTACTCATGTGAACTACTGGACTAGTGCAAGGAAATATTTTCCAGTTTTTTTCAATTGTTTAAGCACAATTTTGAAAACAGGGCCCGGTTTGTCAAAACACGACACACAATTAGCACAACCCTACACCAAAATAGCACAACACTTCAGATAATTTGCAAAATGGAACACTTTTGTCAAAACTATACACGACTTCATGAAAATAATATTTTGTTACCATATGAAACACACACATTTCAATCTTTTTGAGCCAGTTACACACTGCTGTTGCTAACCTAAAACACTTTTAGCAAGTCTAATTGTCAGTGATTAGAGTACTGTAAACGAAGTACACAGAAAGTGCAACTACACAAACACTACACAAGACCAATGCTGCAGACTGAGGAAAACATCATTTATTTCTCTCCATGTACCCAAATCAGTCAACATGTCAACATGGAGAATCACAACAAAACATGTCCCAGTTTTCATGCTACTACAGTAGTGTGCATAACACTGTTAGCTCAGCAAACAGACAAACGTAAAATACTGTATCCAGTACAGGTTACTATTACAGTATATAACAACAACAACAACCATAAAAAATCATCTGAAAAAACTGACAATATTGTACAGAAAATACAACAGTAAACATACTATACATTATCTCTTTTCCTAGCTGGATCTGGCCAGAGAATTATCAACATCACAAGCAATATCGTCATTAGCAAGACAACGTGGGAAGAACCGTCTTGAATGTGGAATCCATCCTTGCACAGCTGCGGTGTTGACTTGGTCACAGGCGTCCTCCATGGCCTGAATGAGGGGTACCTGAGCCTGGGGCTGGAGATCGTAAACCTCCATGGCCTGAATGAGGGGTACCTGAGCCTGGGGCTGGAGATCGTAAACCTTCCTGGCCTGAATGAGGGGTACCTGAGCCTGGGGCTGGAGATCGTAAACCTTCCTGGCCTGAATGAGGGGTACCTGAGCCTGGGGCTGGAGATCGTAAACCTTCCTGGCCTGAATGAGGGGTACCTGAGCCTGGGGCTGGAGATCGTAAACCTTCCTGGCCTGAATGAGGGGTACCTGAGCCTGGGGCTGGAGATCGTAAACCTTCCTGGCCTGAATGAGGGGTACCTGAGCCTGGGGCAGGAGATCGTAAACCTTCCTGGCCTGAATGAGGGGTACCTGAGCCCGGGGCTGGAGATCGTAAACCTTCCTGGCCTGAATGAGGGGTACCTGAGCCTGGGGCTGGAGATCGTAAACCTTCCTGGCCTGAATGAGGGGTACCTGAGCCTGGGGCAGGAGATCGTAAACCTTCCTGGCCTGAATGAGGGGTACCTGAGCCTGGGGCTGGAGATCGTAAACCTTCCTGGCCTGAATGAGGGGTACCTGAGCCTGGGGCTGGAGATCGTAAACCTTCCACCTCCATGCAGAGAACATCTCTTCGATAGGGTTTAGAAACGGAGAGTATGGTGGAAGGTATAGTACTGTCAACTGTAGATGGTGTTGAAACCAGTTCTGGACCAAAGCAGAGCGGTGGAATGACACATTGTCCCAGATGACCGTGTATTGCATCTGGTGCATTTCATTACCTGCTGTAACGATGTGGTGCAATCGGTCCAAAAATGTGAGAATGTGAGGTGTGTTGTAAGGGCCCATTTTGGCATGACGGAGGACAACCACATGCTGTGAAATGGCAGAGCAAAGGGTGATGTTACCCCCACGTTGCCCTGGGACATTGATTATAGCCCTGTGGCCAATGATACTTCTGCTTCTCCTTCTTGCTTTTGTGAGGTTGAACCCTGCCTCATCAATATATATGAATTCATGCAGGATTTCCTCAGCATCCATCTGCAAAACTCCCTGAAATACAGTGAAATACAAGATTGTGTAGTTCAGGATAAGTCTAGTATACAGTCAATGTAAAACAGTCAATGTAAAACAGTCGTGCAGTATGCAACAGCACAGTGCTAAAGTGAACAATACAAACCTCCACATACTCGTGCCGCAGCCGTTTGACCCTCTCAAAAGGCACTCGATAAAGTTGTTTCATTTGAACCTGATGTCTTTTCAGGATGCGTGCCAGTGTTGACAGAGCCCTGATGGACATTATTGAAAATGGGATGGTCACCGATAATGTTGGCTTGTAGTTCTCTGAGCCTGATAGCATTATTGAAAATGGCATGGTCACCGATAATGTTGACTTGTAGTTCTCTGAGCCTGATAGCATTATTGAAAATGGCATGGTCACCGATAATGTTGGCTTGTAGTTCTCTGAGCCTGATAGCATTATTGAAAATGGCATGGTCACCGATAATGTTGGCTTGTAGTTCTCTGAGCCTGATAGCATTATTGAAAATGGCATGGTCACCGATAATGTTGGCTTGTAGTTCTCTGAGCCTGATAGCATTATTGAAAATGGCATGGTCACCGATAATGTTGACTTGTAGTTCTCTGAGCCTGATAGCATTATTGAAAATGGCATGGTCACCGATAATGTTGGCTTGTAGTTCTCTGAGCCTGATAGCATTATTGAAAATGGCATGGTCACCGATAATGTTGGCTTGTAGTTCTCTGAGCCTGATAGCATTATTGAAAATGGCATGGTCACTGATAATGTTGGCTTGTAGTTCTCTGAGCCTGATAGCATTATTGAAAATGGCATGGTCACCGATAATGTTGGCTTGTAGTTCTCTGAGCCTGATAGCATTATTGAAAATGACATGGTCACCGATAATGTTGGCTTGTAGTTCTCTGAGCCTGATAGCATTATTGAAAATGACATGGTCACCGATAATGTTGGCTTGTAGTTCTCTGAGCCTGATAGCATTATTGAAAATGGCATGGTGACAGATAATGTTGGCTTGTAGTTCTCTGAGCCTGATAGCATTATTGAAAATGGCATGGTCACCGATAATGTTGGCTTGTAGTTCTCGAATGTCATTTGATAAGTTTGGTCCTCTTCTTCTTTGTGCACGTTCTCCTTCTGCTTCAGGTCTTCCTCGACCTCTGGCTCGGCCTCTTCCTTTACCTCCTTCTCCTCCTCTGTGTACTCCTCCTCTCACCCTCACTCTTCTTCTGACTCCTTCCATTTTGGTTGAAGGCAGGTGAACCTACCTGCTGCATTTGTATAGTGCTTAAACCTGATTGGTGCGTCTACGATTTAGCAGTCATGTGTTTGTGCACCTGATGGCTGTGTTTAACAGATTGGCTCATAGGTGTGGTAATTTGACAGTCAGTGCTTTGGAATTGCAAGAAAGTGACATCATGATATACTTCTGTGTCTGATGTATACAAGTGTGTCTAATGTCTAATGTTTTGCAAATAGTGTGAAGCTAACAATGTGCTTACAGTTGTGCAAATCTAGCCTTGTGTTTTACTCCTTGAGTGTAAGGTTTTGCTAATTGTGGGAAAAGTTCAATTTTAGTGTGTAAGCAATCGTAAAAAACTGTAATTAAGCAACAGCCATATTGCTTTTCACCCACTGTGTTTGAAGGGTGACGCTACTTGAGACCATTGAGATACATCCATACCTATTTGTCTGAAGGATTCATTTTGTGACTAATAACATGGGCAGAGGGTAACAGACACGACTGCGTTCCAATACTCAAATTCACATCCTTTCCTTGTTACCACTCACCTGAATGGGACTTGATACTATAGACCAAAACAAGATGGAAGCCAATCAAAGTAGCTGTTAAGTGTACTTACCTGCTATAAAAGGATGTACTTGTAATGCAATGACACTTCATTCTTGACCTACTGAGTATTTCCCGACAGTGGCCACAAAGTGAAATAAGTGAAGAGTGGAAAGAGAGCTGTTAATGACTGGAACACAGTCTAAGCCTACAGTCATTTTAATGGAGTGACAGCTGCTTTGTAAAGTAATGTGGCCCAGTTGTTCTCCAACTCACTGCACTCAGAGCTGCAGAAACAACCCCAACCGTGGTGGCAGAGTAGTCAGGAGCCAAAAGAGAGAGACTCAGTAACAACACAATGGAGGGTGGGAGGGAAGGAGAGGAGGAAAAGGAGGAGGAGAAGAGAAGCAGATGTCTTCACAAGTGTTTCTCTCTCTCTGCATGTGTGTGTGTGTGTGTGTGTGTGTGTGTGTGTGTGTGTGTGTGTGTGTGCGCGCGCGTGTGTGTGTGTGTGTCTAGTTTTTTCTTTTCAGGCTGTTGTTTAGTCTATCTCTCTGTTATGAGAGCTCTGTAAGGTCAGGCTGTTGTTGAGTCTATCTCTCTGTTATGAGAGCTCTGTAAGGTCAGGCTGTTGTTGAGTCTATCTCTCTGTTATGAGAGCTCTGTAAGGTCAGGCTGTTGTTTAGTCTATCTCTCTGTTATGAGAGCTCTGTAAGGTCAGGCTGTTGTTTAGTCTATCTCTCTGTTATGAGAGCTCTGTAAGGTCAGGCTGTAGTTTAGTCTATCTCTCTGTTATGAGAGCTCTGTAAGGTCAGGCTGTTGTTTAGTCTATCTCTCTGTTATGAGAGCTCTGTAAGGTCAGGCTGTTGTTTAGTCTATCTCTCTGTTATGAGAGCTCTGTAAGGTCAGGCTGTTGTTTAGACTATATCTCTGTTATGAGAGCTCTGTAAGGTCAGGCTGTTGTTGAGTCTATCTCTCTGTTATGAGAGCTCTGTAAGGTCAGGCTGTTGTTTAGTCAATATCTCTGTTATGGGAGCTCTGTAAGGTCAGGCTGTTGTTTAGTCTATCTCTCTGTTATGAGAGCTCTGTAAGGTCAGGCTGTTGTTTAGTCTATCTCTCTGTTATGAGAGCTCTGTAAGGTCAGGCTGTTGTTGAGTCTATCTCTCTGTTATGAGAGCTCTGTAAGGTCAGGCTGTTGTTTAGACTATATCTCTGTTATGAGAGCTCTGTAAGGTCAGGCTGTTGTTTAGTCAATATCTCTGTTATGAGAGCTCTGTAAGGTCAGGCTGTTGTTGAGTCTATCTCTCTGTTATGAGAGCTCTGTAAGGTCAGGCTGTTGTTTAGTCTATCTCTCTGTTATGAGAGCTCTGTAAGGTCAGGCTGTTGTTTAGACTATATCTCTGTTATGAGAGCTCTGTAAGGTCAGGCTGTTGTTTAGTCAATATCTCTGTTATGAGAGCTCTGTAAGGTCAGGCTGTTGTTGAGCTATCTCTCTGTTATGAGAGCTCTGTAAGGTCAGGCTGTTGTTTAGTCTATCTCTCTGTTATGAGAGCTCTGTAAGGTCAGGCTGTTGTTTAGTCTATCTCTCTGTTATGAGAGCTCTGTAAGGTCAGGCTGTTGTTTAGACTATATCTCTGTTATGAGAGCTCTGTAAGGTCAGGCTGTTGTTTAGTCAATATCTCTGTTATGAGAGCTCTGTAAGGTCAGGCTGTTGTTGAGTCTATCTCTCTGTTATGAGTGCTCTGTAAGGTCAGGCTGTTGTTTAGTCTATATCTCTGTTATGAGAGCTCTGTAAGGTCAGGCTGTTGTTTAGTCTATCTCTCTGTTATGAGAGCTCTGTAAGGTCAGGCTGTAGTTTAGTCTATCTCTCTGTTATGAGAGCTCTGTAAGGTCAGGCTGTTGTTTAGTCAATATCTCTGTTATGAGAGCTCTGTAAGGTCAGGCTGTTGTTGAGCTATCTCTCTGTTATGAGAGCTCTGTAAGGTCAGGCTGTTGTTTAGTCTATCTCTCTGTTATGAGAGCTCTGTAAGGTCAGGCTGTTGTTTAGTCTATCTCTCTGTTATGAGAGCTCTGTAAGGTCAGGCTGTAGTTTAGTCTATCTCTCTGTTATGAGAGCTCTGTAAGGTCAGGCTGTTGTTTAGTCTATCTCTCTGTTATGAGAGCTCTGTAAGGTCAGGCTGTTGTTTAGTCTATCTCTCTGTTATGAGAGCTCTGTAAGGTCAGGCTGTTGTTTAGACTATATCTCTGTTATGAGAGCTCTGTAAGGTCAGGCTGTTGTTGAGCTATCTCTCTGTTATGAGAGCTCTGTAAGGTCAGGCTGTTGTTTAGTCTATCTCTCTGTTATGAGAGCTCTGTAAGGTCAGGCTGTTGTTTAGTCTATCTCTCTGTTATGAGAGCTCTGTAAGGTCAGGCTGTAGTTTAGTCTATCTCTCTGTTATGAGAGCTCTGTAAGGTCAGGCTGTTGTTTAGTCTATCTCTCTGTTATGAGAGCTCTGTAAGGTCAGGCTGTTGTTTAGTCTATCTCTCTGTTATGAGAGCTCTGTAAGGTCAGGCTGTTGTTTAGACTATATCTCTGTTATGAGAGCTCTGTAAGGTCAGGCTGTTGTTGAGTCTATCTCTCTGTTATGAGAGCTCTGTAAGGTCAGGCTGTTGTTTAGTCAATATCTCTGTTATGGGAGCTCTGTAAGGTCAGGCTGTTGTTTAGTCTATCTCTCTGTTATGAGAGCTCTGTAAGGTCAGGCTGTTGTTTAGTCTATCTCTCTGTTATGAGAGCTCTGTAAGGTCAGGCTGTTGTTGAGTCTATCTCTCTGTTATGAGAGCTCTGTAAGGTCAGGCTGTTGTTTAGACTATATCTCTGTTATGAGAGCTCTGTAAGGTCAGGCTGTTGTTTAGTCAATATCTCTGTTATGAGAGCTCTGTAAGGTCAGGCTGTTGTTGAGTCTATCTCTCTGTTATGAGAGCTCTGTAAGGTCAGGCTGTTGTTTAGTCTATCTCTCTGTTATGAGAGCTCTGTAAGGTCAGGCTGTTGTTTAGACTATATCTCTGTTATGAGAGC
>NC_088418.1:60334748-60337248 GCF_034236695.1 Oncorhynchus nerka
TAAGATGGTGGCATTTCTTCTCCGCACTCCTTCAACCCTGCATGTCACAACTCAGAGATGACAGTAACTAATGTGTTTGCTAGGCTAATAGTTGGATATGTAATATAACACTTGAATGACTTATAGATGTTCAAATAGGCCTATTTTTCCTTAATCTGTCAGTTCCATTTATTCAGTATTAACAACACCAGCAACATCTACCTCTACAACGCTTGAGAAGCTGAATAGAGTTGCTATACTAACTGTGCATCGTTTCAACTCAACACACTCCTAGGATAAACCCACTTTCCACATTGGTGCAATATGGGGATCATAGGACAGTGAAGAAAGAAAAGCATGGGAGAGTTTGAGGAACTAAACCTCCAGGTCTTTCTACTGACGTATTCTCTGTGAAATGACTGGTTGGTTTTCCTCTTTGGGGGTTTTCTCCCCGTCAGCAGAAGGTCACAGTCCACAGAGGGAAAGGACCTTCAGTCCTGCTGTGTATGAATGTCAGTGTGTGTGTGTGTGTGTGTGTGTGTGTGTGTGTGTGTGGCCAGGCCTCTTGCTAAACCCAGGGGGTCTATATTTAGGGCTGGCTCTGTGGGTGGTGTGGGGTTAGTGGGGCTAACTGATTCCACAGAGTAGGTAGAGGCAGACCACAGGCTGTAACTATCTCTGTCTATGAGTGTATGTCCCCTGTGTCTTAGATGGGCTTATCTGTAAGTACTTTAACTGAAGACCCCAATAGCAGTGAGCCCTACAAATGTACAGATACAATGTACATATGGAACACCCAGCGTCTACACACACACACACATAATCAAGCTAAACGGAATAAAAACACAAAGGACAGACAGACTGTCTCACTGGCACACAGTATGTTTTTTAAAAACATGTTTACTAGGCAAAAGTAGTTAAGAACAAATTCTTATTTACAATGGCGGCCTACCGGGGAACAGTGGGTTAACTTCCTTGTTCAGGGGCAAAATTTAATTTAATTTTTACCATGTCAGCTCGGGGATTCAATCCATCAACCTTTCGGTTACGGGCCCAATTCTCTAAACACTAGGCTGCCTGCCGCCCCAAAGACCTATACCTCTAACCCAATAAGGCTAAATAGCATGAATTCCCCTGTGAGGTATGAGCTGACTGTTGACACAGAGGGAGAGAAACCCCAGTGAGAGACACAGTGAGCCAACACACTGCAATTATTTCCTGTCTGGCAGGAGGGAGCCGGTTGGAGAGGGGATGGAGAAAGAACGAGAGAGGGATTGGGGGAGGGGATTGAGGATGAGAATTCTAGAGGAAGATTTAGCAGGATATTGAAATAGATACTGTAGGGTGAAAAGAGATGTGTAGAGGGGGGTGGAGAAAGAGAGGGGAGGTATGGGTAGGACAAAAGAGACCAAATGATGGAGCTAGAATGAGATATGGTGAAACAAAGAGAGGGACAGGCAACCTAAACATAACCCCATCCACAGCTCCCAAAAGACCAATGCTGGAAAAAGACACAGATAGGATTCCTCATGGTAGGATTTCAGAAAGGCGCTGGCTGCTATTCCAACCCACCCAAGGGCAGCTGCTAAGACACACACAAACTCGTACACGCACACTCACGTACACACACACACACACTGCAGGATGTATCTCCGTGTCTCCGTGTCACCGTGTCTCCGTGTCACCGTGTCTCCGTGTCACCGTGTCACCGTGTCACCGTGTCTCCGTGCCTCCGTAACTCCGTGTCTCCGTGCCTCCGTAACTCCGTGTCTCCGTGTCTCCGTGTCACCGTGTCTCCATGTCTCCATGTCACCATGTCTCCATGTCTCCATGTCTCCATGTCAACTATGTCTCCATGTCTCTATGTCTCCATGTCTCCATGTGTTACGCACGCTTCTATGAAGAGGGAACGCAACACCCTGCTACAACTAAACTCTCCGTGAAGCGAAAAAGGTATGGACTGTAGGTGCGAGTAAGAATGACAACAGGCAGAATGTGGTACCGTTTACAAGGACTTTATTCCTTTACACGGTAATATGGGGAAAAGGGGCTGGACGGAACCAAAGCAAAGAAAGTAAATCTCAAAGCCCCCTCTCCTATCTTACCTGCCTAACCAATACTTACCTAATTTAGCACCACCTGGTGCCCTAACCAAAATACAGGGGGTGGTCCGCCCAGGTCTTACCTAGTGTGCCTAGACAGCGAATATGCTACGGGTATATGTATGCCCGCGGGCCTCTTGCCTAAGCACTCCCTAGGTGCCTTCCCCTTCCCCCTGGGAACAAATGAAACAGAATATTAAACAATTTCACAAACAAACTAAGAAACAAAGGACATCAAATAAGCTCTATCTGAGCAACAAACTCACAAAACATACCAACTCTCAGCAATGAACTCCCAGCAAAATCAACCTCTATCAAAATCTCTCTGCAATGACCTCCCAGAAAATCTCTCTCTCCTGAACAGAACACTGGCTTTTATATAGCTTCAGATTGAATGGGTAATTGGAGACAGCTGAGTC